>NC_063209.1:3671562-3691562 GCF_017589495.1 Alosa alosa
AGCTGTAATTGCATACCTTCTGTGCTGATTATGTGCAGTCTGTCATGGAGACCCGCAGAGCCACCTATTTTGGTGCACTCGTTTCAGCAGTCAGTTGTCAGCAAATGAGTGGGGTGGGGAGGGGGGGTATAGTGGTAGGAGACCGAACAGCAGTCTTCAGGAGGGGAAGAAAGAATTAGAGAGAAAGAGAGACAGAGTAGAAGAGAGGGATGAATGGGTGGATGGAGGAAGTGGGGATTGTAGTAGTAACAACAACCCCTCTTCCCCCACTTAAACACATATTCACACACACACACACACGCACGCACGCACGCACGCGCACGCACACACACACGACACACACACACACACACACACAAATATGAAAACACCCTGGTGCTCAGACCCTTGCTCACCCACTGCTCAGCGCCATAATAGCCGTTGCCTTAAGCCTTTGTGTAATCATTGTAATAACAATAGCAAAATCATGGTGAATTGAGCCAAACTTGCTCCATGGTTCCCCCGTACTGTCCATTTCACAACTCCTTGAGCACATGAAATAACAATCACCATTTCACAATGCCCCGGCCAATGCCAGAAAACCTCAATGGTCCCAGTGTAGCTGCAACACACAGTCACGCCCTTCTGTCAGCAAGCTGCTGGGTGCTGGAGAGGACCTCTGAGGCTCTTCATGGTGGACTTGGTCTGAGAAGAGGCCTCCTGCTCCAGCATCCATCCCACCACCCCTGCATCAATTGTGCTGGCAACTCAAGTGCGCCATTAATATTTCATGGCGATCGTCTGAGCAAGGTAAATGCATTCCGTGCTGAAGACGTCTGGGAATCGTGACTTTGGCATTCTGCTCTTTTGTGGTGGAATGAAGATGTCTAAAGATCACAGGCAGGGAAACGCACACAACGCCATTAATACACACACAGACAGGCACACGCACACACGCACACACACACACACACACACACACAGACACACAGACACAGACCACAGACACACACACACACACACACACACACAAAACCACTCCTAGGTGGAGGTATGGGGAGGAAGACTTGAGTCACACTAGAGGTGGTAGATGCCCAGGCCATGAGCACAGGCCAGGCTTTGGCAACCCAAATCTTGTTGTGCCCCACTGGTGGCACCCATGCCCTCAGCAGGCGGTGGACTTCCCAATCTGCGGATCCAGACACCCACAGACCCCCCCGGCACACACACACACACACACACACACACACACACACACACACACACACACACACACACATAAAAGCATGGACCAATCCAGCTGTGATTGCTGGCACTGTGCCAATCTGTCTGGCGCACAAAAGGGGGGAGGGATATCCGATCTGAACACAGTCGAGTAACACAGATAACGCCCGAAACGGGATGGAAGGATAGAGGGAAAGAGAGAGAGACAGAGACAGAGAGAGAGACTCAGGAAGAGAAGAGAGAGTAAAAGTGAGGGGGTAGGATTCAAAGAGTGAAGACCATGTTCCGGCTGACGAAACTCAGCCCTTCATTTCTGCCATGCAACAGGAAAGCTGAATTTCCCCCCTCAAAAGGAGCTACTTCATTTCTTCTTTGATTCTCTGCACAAGCCCACAGGTCACCACTGGAAACTGCAGTCCAATTACAGGGGCTGATTGCCATGGGATGTGCTGCTTTTGCCCGACACACACACACACACACAGACACATAAACAAGGACACAAACACAGAGATTCAAACACACACACACACACACACACACACACACACACACACAAACACACACACAAACACAAACACACACACACACAAACACACACTGCCATTACAGCTGGCCTATATCCTTTGATGACATAGAAGAGGCATCTACCTGCTCTTTGTAACTGTCCAGCAATCATGTGTCCAAACAGTCCTGATTTCCATATGAACTCTTCATCTCTACACATGTAATATAGTATACAGCAGTAATAGCACACGGCAGCTCACACACACCTGCATCCTACATTGCTTTCTTCAACTTCAGACTGATATCAACATGGAGATGCTACACTACAATCAAATATCAGATCAAATATCAGATTTACCTTTGACACATTTTTTATTTCAAATATGGACTTCCAGGATTATCCTGGTTTGAAATGTGTCCATGAGAATGAGAATAATGACAGGATAATTTTTTCTTGAAAGCAGGAGCTGGTGTATAGAGAGAGAATTCCCTCACGTCTCCAACATGATGCAAGGAGGGTGATTAAATAGGAGACAGATCACCATCCCTCAGACAGACAGATCACGACCCCTCGTTACCTTAAAGTGAAAGTATTCAACGGTCATTTCATCAGATTGGAAAGTTTTGCGCCAGTTCCCCTCATCACTGGTGTCAGTTTTATTAAAACATCAAAGCTGTGCTTTGTCAGCTATGTTAGAGTGCGAAGCATCACACTTTCCCAAATGCACCCCCAAATGGGATGGGAGGAATTCTGCTGCCTTTTCCATGAACCTAAATTACTTATTGATTTCAACGCAGACCCACAAAACATTGCCGTCCAAATTGAATTCAGAGAGAAACAGCATAGCTGTGAGACAAGACCACAACACACATAATATTTCTGAACCCGAACAATTAAACAAGCACCACATCAAATGGCGAGCACACACGCTTATTTATCCTAAATAAAATGGGGGTGGGGGGCACACTGGATTTTTTTTTAATCCTACATCTGCCCCCCACCCACCCCCACGCTCCACCCAGCCCCAGTCTGCTTCACCCCCACCCTCACAAAGACAACGTCACTCAGTAATCATCTGTCAAGTCCCGCTGGCTTCCAGGCCTGGGCTTCTTTTGATTGCCACCCCATTGTCATATTGCCTATCGACTTGTTAGATTAAACAAAATTTTCACATGTCAATTAAATGAGTGTTGCCCGGGTGATTAGCAGATCCCACTAATTGTCTCCCTCCCTCCCTCCCCTCTCCTGCGCCCGGGCATTTTCCACATGGACGGGCAGGGAACAGGGGCTTTTGTCCTGCAGCCCCCCCTCTCCCCTCCATCAAACATGTCAGAGATGGTTCCTCTACCCGCCCAGATCCTCCACTCCTCAGGGAACGCCAGGGAAGGGAGGATGCCGAGGGTCGCAAGAGAATGGAGGAATAGAGAGAGAGAGAGAGTGTGAGGGAGAGAGAGAGAGAGAGAGAGAGAGAGAGCAATGGCGAGGATTCAGTTTACAGGGCGCCCCTCTCAGCGTAGGGCAGTCTATTGACGGGGTGCAGTGAGAATGCAAACACTCGGCTGTGACCCCACACCTCTCTCACATACACACACACACACACAAACACACACACACACACACACACACACACACAACCTCTGCATTCACACACTCCTGCACGTGCACCCTTGCTGATAATTACCCCTGGAGGCCCCCTGAGACACAACACCCACAAAGGCCTGGCCCCTAACTGCTTTAGACAAGGGCCAGGGCACTCCCAAGGAAGCTGCCTCCCCCCCCCCATCCCCCCTGCCGCCCGCTTGGCCGGCCCCGGACGCCTCCCCTTGTCTGGCGCTCTCCCGGCATGTGTTTGTTGTCACTGGGCGTTAATGAACTTGATCCTGAGACCGTGGCTGATGTCCGTGGCGCGCTCGCTCCCTCTCATCTCAAGAGCCTCGTCCAAAACCCACGCCCATGTGACCGTGCTACTGTCAATCAGGTCTCACACATTCCATTAACGGCCAACATGAATGAAGCCTCGCCGGTTCTTTTTCTTTTTTTCTATCTCTCCACATCATTATTCACATCAAGACGCATTTCTTTCGAGTCTTTGAACTTGACCTTCACCACTTTCTCGCTCTTGAAAAATCTCATGCAGAATTCGTAGAACCTGTGGCCAAGCCCTCACGAAGAGGATCTAACCACACTCAGAATGTAACAGCATAAAGAAGCAACCAGCAGTTGAGCCAAAAGACATCAAAAGAGGATTCTGAAGAAAAATAGCACTTGGATGTGTAAATGTAATGCCTTTAACACACTTTTAGCGCTTTTGCACAACAGGGAAGGCCACTGTATTCAGTTTTTTCCAGCTACAATCAAATTATTCGACCTTCAATGGTGCATTGCAGATGAGCTGGTGGCTCAAAGTGAGGAGTAGAGGACATCTTTGCGGGTTTCAGAATCCCATCCCAAGGCCACAATCACACGGTCACTCACTGTCCAGCCCCACCCTCGCTATCCCCTTCAACAGCATCCAGCACACAGCTGCACCCTTGCTTAATGTGTGTGTGTGTGTGTGTGTGTGTGTGTGTGTGTGTGTGTGTGTGTGTGTGTGTGTGAGAGAGAAAGAGAGAGAGAGAGAGAGGGAGACAGAGAGAGGGAGAGAGGGAGCGAGGGAGAGGAGAGAGAGAGAGAGAGTGTGAGTGGAGGGGGTCAAGGGGGGTTTTCTAAGGACACAGACGGCGCGAGCAAGTTCGCTTCGCACTTTCTCCAACACGCACAATGGCGACGGCTCACTGAGCCCAAATTTGTTGGAGGTTTCCTTTAGAGAGGACACCACAAAGGCTGTGGAGCTCTTCCTTTTGTGTCCCCACTACAGCAGCGGGGTGATGATGCTGACTGCACCAGGAAGAGGGGGCAGTCGTGGGCGTTGTGTGATGGGGGTGTCCTACTCTGGGGCGAATAGAGTAAAAAACAGATGTCACACGGGGACAGGAAACAGAGGGAGAGAGGAAGAGGGGAAAAAAGAGAAACTTCAGGAGTCCCTGGCTGTGGTTCATTCAGGCCTCCTTCGTGCCTCCCTCTCTCTCTCTTCTCCAGGCATGCCTGCCCTACGAGGGGGAGAGTCTGCATTGCGTGTGCATGCGTGCGTGCATGTGGCTGCTTTCCGAGAGCTGGGCTGGGTGTCGTGCGTGTGTGCAGCCAGGCGTGAACGCATGTGTGTGTAGATGAGTGCTCCACTGTGTGTGTGTGTGTGTGTCTACTACGATTCACTCTATCGCCCACACACACAAACACATTCACACACATCCACAGACATAGACCTGGTTTAGGCTCCTCTACTTTAAGGTTAATCAGACAACAGCAGCTTTGTATGATCGTGATTAGAGCCGTGTGTTCCATTTGATAGATTTCCACATGCGTGAGCACTAAGTTAAAGAAACAAGCAGCACCAAACGCCCAACAGCAGTGGAGTCTCTGGGTATAAATAAAGCAGCCATGAATCATTGATGAGGATAGTAGCATGATTTTGATGGTGAGAATAAAACTTTGAGTGGATTTTAACGCTAAATACATAGAGCTCATAGCCTTGGTCATGCAATCCTTAAGCTCTTAACCATTTTTTTTCCAAGTTCTCTTTGCCCCAGAAAAAAGACAAATATCAGCATCTGTTACTCAAAGCTTTGCAGTTCTATGTCTATTACTAAATCATATATTATTTTTTTTTATATTCTCTCTTGCATAATCAAAGTACTAAAAACGTCTTAAGGAAACCCTCTCCATTCATTGCTACTGCCTCAGTTAACACTAAGGGTTCCAACACTACAAAGTGCATTACTTGCTGAAATTGCAATCTTTTCCTCATTTTGGTACACTGCCACGCCTTTGTGGAAGGATGCTTTTTAAATTGCCATCTTGCGTTGTGGCTAGCACTCTTCCCCTCACCTTTAAATTGATCACCTCTCGGTCAGACCCCTCTGGACAACACAAGACTACATGGCTATGAGAGAAGAAGAGAAAGAAGGTTAACACCCCCCCTCCCTTACCCACAAACCCCATCTAACTCCATCACATCAGCGCCAGAGAGAGCAGGCCAGCGCTGGCCATTGGGCAGGGGTGGGGGCACAGGGAAAGGGGGGCCCAGCGTCGCCATGGCAATGCTGAGGTTGAAGTCCCACTGGGTGAAGGGGGCTTTAAGTGAGAGAGAGAGAGGGAGAGAAAGCGTGAGAGGAGGAGAAAGAGGGAGGGAGAGAGGGAGGGAGTTTGGGGTCCTCTGGAGGCCCTGCACTCGGGGCTTGGCCAGCGCCTCTACCCTGGGCTGGGGTGGGAGTCGGGTGGAGAGGGTGGCACAGGGGAACCAACAGGGGCGATGACCGCCTCTTATTAAATAAATCATGAAACTTGGCGACGGGGGTGGACGGCGGCGAGCCCTGCGATTGGCCGAGCACGGGAGGTGCAAGGGCGCAGGGCAGAGACAGAGAGGAGGTGATCCTCAACTGGCACTAATTGGAAGTGGCGAGGTGATCTGATGAAACGGCGGGGGGACTCTGCTTTGTCACAATGCGTCAGGCCGTCCTGCTCAAGGATGGCTGCCCTCCGAGCGGAGTTAATTAAAACACAGCTTAGCAGTAAACTGCTGCGGATGGAGCCCATTGACCGGACATTGGGGGCCACAAGGGCTTCCCAAGCAGAACAAGAGAGAGAGGGAGAGAGAGAGAAAAAGAGAGAGAGAGAGAGAGAGAGAGAAAGATAGAGAGAGAGAGTGAGATAGAAATACAGAGGAAGGGGTCGGGGGAAAAAAAAGACACCACACTTTTATGGTCCTGTGCCATTGAACTCGAGGCCTGGGAAAAAACGTTTAAGTCACAACTCTCACTTCTGAGCATGACAGGGAGGCAAACAGGGGCTGGCAGGCCAGTGGCCAGACACTCAATTTGAGCCCAGTTGATAGAATTTCTTTGGCTTGCCAGGAAACACAGGTCACAACACGGTTGTCTGCACCGAAGACACAAACAAACAAACTAGCAGAGCAGATGGACAGGGCAGAAATGAAGACCCCGGCGCCAGCACAACACAAAAACTGGGTGCAATGCTTCAGCAGTCCAGGCAAACAGCTGAACAGACACAGGGCCAAATGGAGAAGACAATGTTGACCCTTACCTTTTTAGAAGTCACTGGACCATCGAGATGCCATTGTCCTCTGTGGAATATCTTTAAGAGTCGCTGTTGAAAAGATAGACAACATAATAACCCATTAATGAGTGGATCTTAGATGGTTTCATATTTATGAGGTTATACTAAATTCTGATCCCCAACAACATTCATCCTGATAGGTATACAGTGTGTGTGTGTGTTTGTTCAAGTGCAATGAGTACAGCGTGTGTTTTAATGTCTGTGGATTTCTGACCGATATGGGCAGATGATCAGAAATCACCACCTGTTCTTCAAACTCATATTTCTTAAGGGAAACCTCAGTCTCAGCATCAGCTAATTCCACTGTATTCCACTTCACTGCCAATCCATGCCAAAGGCTAAAGCATAATCACACGCTTGCCCACTTTGTTAATAATTCACAAAGGTGGAGACACGTCAGCTGATGGCTAGAAGTTGGAGTAATTACCCCCCCAGCACGCCCTAACTTCAGCCCCACCCCAAAACAGCTGACCTGTCATCATAGTTCACAAGAACAGGACAACAACAAGTATTAGGTTTACACCTCCACTGAGCATGCTCAGAATCTAAGACAGTGCTTTCTGACCAATCACAGGCCTCCACCCATCTTTATGGTGCCATATACTCTCCACTTGTCAGGCTGTGATTTACACATAAGCACTAAAAACAGCTTGACACAAACAACACAGAAACACCAACAACCTCAGGCTTTCAGGGCATGCCAGCTTGAATTGTGCGAAGTGAATACGATAAAAAGAAATCAGCAAAAAATAGTAGTCAATAAATGTTTATGTACATTACATTAAAAGGGCAATGCTACTAAAGCAAAACTGCACTGTTAATGGGCCAAAATAAACCTGGGGGAAGTAGGATATGTGTGTAGAGAAAAGGATAGAGTGTGAGGGAACATGTGTGAAGGTGTATTTTGTATGTGTTCTATACCTCCTTTCACTACCTCTTTTCTCTGAGAGGATGAATGAGAGGCCTACATTTGAGGATGCACCGTAAAATCAACTGAGGTCAGGCAAGGGAGCTGGAGTTGCTCCATGACTAACGGCGTGGGACTGAAGAGGTACGCCATCATGTCCCCCTGACGATGGGAATAATTGTTCCCCACATCCCCCCTTTCCCTTCTCCACGCACCCATCCATGCAGCCCATCCTGCTACCCCCCTCCTGGCTGCATGCTACCCCCCTCCTGGCTGCATGCTACCCCCCTGGGGAGGGCACCACCTCCTGACCTCCTCCACCAGGGGGGTCAAAGGGATTTTAACACAAGGCTCCCACATTCCTCCAAGGTGATAATTGCTGTTGCTCTCGGCGGGGGGCCATCAGGCCTTGGGTAAACAGGCAGGCAGGGAGAAGGCCCCCCGGTTTCCCTCACCCCAACACCCACCTTCTCCTGCCTCCAGCCGCCCCCTAAACGCTCAGATGGCTGCCGCACATGAATTACGGCACCAGGCGTTGGGGGGAAGCCCTCCACGTGTACCGCCCCCAGCCAGCGCTCTCTCTCTCTCTCTCTCTCTCTCTCTCCTGGCCCAGGGTTTGTTTAGTCGGCCGAGTGCAGCTGTCGGGACCCAGGCCGCCTCCACCAAGACCCCAGCGATCTCCCCCAGTGGCTGCAGCTAACTGACTGACTAACGGCTGCCGCAGAGGAGCCAAAAGCTGCCTGGAGGAGCGCCGAGGATCCTGGGCCGCAGAGTGCTGCTGCCTTAATGACCGCTCTCCATCACCGCCAGCCACCCAGGCTGGTCCAGGGAGGAGGGTCGGCCAGGGTGAGGGGGCTGATGGATGGGCTGTGCCAGTACTGCCCCCCCCTGCTCCCACACGGAGCTGCTGACTCTACGCTGGGTTGCACCTGCCCTGGGAAAGACTTCACCTTTTTGTGGCCAGAAGGAGAGCTGCACAGCGACAGGCTTTCCACTGATATGTCTGTGTACAATGACAGATGACTGCAGCCAAGCCAAAGATCCATCACTGTGCTGATGTGGCAGAAGACTGAGCCCTGCTTAGCAGTAATTGCCAGCACATGGAATCATAGGTGATATCAAACTACAGTAACAATAACAGATGTTCCTGACTCACTTCTGAGAACGAAGGAAAAAACAAACTTTGCCCTGTAGCCAACGCGCCAGCTGTGATTTCACATAATCATTGTCTCGAGATTTTCCCTCGCCCATGGTGAAGCACTTCGGAGCATGTGACCGAAACTTTCCATCGAGCCTCTTCCCCTGCTTCATGCCGCATCTACCTTCCAGCATCATCATCATCATCATCATCATCATCTTCCTCCGCTGGGCGCTCAAGAGGGGCCGCCCCACCTCGCCTCACCACCACCGGGCTGCCTGAGAACCAGGTCGCCCCCGCTGGCACTGGTCTCTGGTGTGTGGTGAGCGCCATTACGTTTCGGGGAGGGAAGACATTTTCCTGTCTGCCGCGTGTTTCCTGGCCGGTGCCCACATGTGGTTTCCCCCCGCTCCACACACTGAGGCTCAGGGGGCAGGAGAGGAGCGGGGCGGGGGCGGGGGCGGACGGGGGGTTATAAAAGCCGAGGTGGTGATTAAGGAGCAGGAATAATGGCCTCCACAAAACTCGGAATGCGTTTAACTGCCACAGCAGCCCGGGAATCATTCGAAGAGGGCTGTCCTCCATTAATGTTTTGCCATTATTTGGCTTGTCCTGGGGCCATTTTTGACTTATTAGTCCATCCAAACACAATGGCGATTAGGGCAACTATGTGCTTTATGATGAGTCTAAATGAGAAATAGGCGCGATTGTGGTTGCGAGGAGATCACTGTGAGGAAGTCTGGGGAGGTGCCTGGTATACTGGAAGTGTTCTCCAGACTGGTGCAGGTATTATGGTATAGTCTTGACAGGAGAGGTATGATGGGCTGTCTAATTTGGGTTGTCTCATTTCTTTTTTTTTTTGTGCAAGTCGTGCTTCTAAAGCTGAGCCAACCTGACTACTGATTTAACCTTGTTAGAATTTGAGGGCCCCTCCAAATCCAGGATTAAGGAGGACAAAAGTCACCGCCACACTCTCTCAATCATACACACACACACACACACACACACACACACACACACAGGAATGAGGGAGCGAGAGAGAGAGAGAAGAGGGAGAGAGAGAGAGAGAGATACTGCGTGCTCAGCACACCCAAACCCCATCAGTTTCCTCATTACGGAGCTTCATGGCTCTTTAGGAGCTTGGTGCTTTATCTGGGATTTTGTATTTTCACAGGCTTGCCTCTTGACATCCAGCGCCCCTCTGCCAGCAATCAGAGTGCTGTGGGGGCCAGATGGGGAGGATGGGAGGGGAGGGGAGTTATGGGGTGGTGTTCAGGAGACTCCATCCTGTGCTGCACCTTGATTTGAGCACGAGCCACCACTGCTCCAGCTAAGCCCCAGTAATTACAGGTCAGAAAATTCCCCTCAGCTCCTGCATCCACTGCTCACAGTGACCTGAGTTAATGGGGGTGGGGTGGGGGTTCTGGGGGAGGGGAAACTAGGTAGGTAGCCTGTCCCAAGCATTTTATGTGCTTGCTCAGTTGCTGGGAAGTCCGTGCATGTGTGCGTGCATGTGTGTGTGTGTGTGTGTGTGTGTGCGTGCGTGCGTGCGTTATGTTGATCTGATAGGAACCGCTAGGGATGAGAGGCATGAACATAGAGAGTGAGTGTGTTAGAAAATGGAGAGTGAGTGATTATCACTGTTATAATATATATATACTGTACATAAAAAGTGTGTAAAAATAATGTCAAAAGATTTTTACCTGCGTAATGTGTGTGTGAGAGACAGACTCTGTAACTGTGTGTGTATCTAATTGAGAGGTAAGCAAAAAAAGTTAGCCTTCAAAAGTTTCCAATAAATATCCTGCCAGTAATTTTAAACACCTGCCCATAAACCCCAGAGGAATGCTAAACGAAACCAAATTTCAGCGAAGGCCTTCTGTCTGGCTCTCACACCAAGACAGCAGGATTTGTAATGGCCGTAACCAGGATTTGGCTATTCAAGCAGAACAGCCGGAGAAGAATAATGTACACACACACACACACACACACACACACACACAAAAGCATAAACACACCCTGCTACAACTCACGTCCCAACGATTATGTTTGGAGTAGGCTATATAAGTTTACGCAACATAAGACAAACAAAGATTTGCCATTACAAACATGGCAAAGGTATGTCAACTAAATAAATTATTTGTTCATCAGCTATGAGTAAACAGGCTAGGCTACTGCTCATTAAATGCAACATAATCTCAGACCTAATAAGCCTTCAGTGGCAGTAGCAATCCCTACAAGCCCTTCATCTTCTAATCTACATAAACATACTGTAGCCTTGTGTACAGCCAAGGGAAGGGGAGGAAAGGGGCTTGAACCTGGGTTAGTGTTTGACCCCCATAACAAGGCGAGGTTGGGGCGGGAACAGAGGGGCTGACCTCGAGGGGTCCCGGAGACTGTGCCACTGCTCCCCAGCTCTGGTTTCCATGCCCTAAACTCCTGACGCCTTCCGCCACTGCACCTGTCAGCCGTCAATAGACCCCCCGCCCTGGTCCTTTCAGCATGCTGAATATACAGCAGCGGCGCTTGCCCCTGCACTCCCTAATTACCCCCGGCCCCAAGAGGCAAAGGGCCTGCACAGTGGCCCCTACCGCAGGGGACTCCCCCCTCGCCACTCTCCCTCTCGTGCTGGTGGTGTTCCGCTCGCCCTGACCTAGGCGCCTGGTCCACACACAGCCAGCCAGGCGGGCAGCTCAGAGGTGCTCAGCTGATGAAGGCACTGCAGCGTGGCAGGAGAGGGTGTGTGCCAGCGAGAGTGAGACAGGGAGATTAACTGCCCTGTCTACACGCAAGCATGAATAATGGAGTCATCACTCCAGACATGCAGGCAACGCAGACTGGGGTTTTACTCACACACACATGCTTGTAATGGAGGGCAGAGGCCGCCGCAGGAGGCTACCGCAGCCTATACATGCATCTCACACACAAGTTAAGGGAGCATGCATACATGGGAAACGAATGCACTGGGGAATGTTTGCATCTTCCTCCAAGGCACGTTAGGGGGCACTTACTTTTTAACAGGATGTAAATATTCTATGAAGATAACATTTTTCGTTTAATTGAAAGTTTGACTAATGACAAACTATAAAGTTGTAACCAATTGCAATGCATATCTAGTAACTGACCAATATAGTGTATTGTAATTATGCAATATGATTTGTCTGAAAACACTTCAATATGCGTGCTGCAAAGTTCCGTGTAGGCTATCCTACACGCAGGCGAAGTTAAAATAAGAGTGAGAAATATATATATTCATAATTCATTATCGTAGAAGAAACGTCAAATTGCTGTTACGAAACAACGGGTAGTCCCCCTTACTGTAATCCTCTCATATGAAAGCGAGCAACAACAAAAAGCACGTGACCAACTGCTGATTTAAAAACCATCCTCACGCAGAATCCCCAGACTTCCCCATCCCTCTGTCTGTCCCGCGCAGACAGCGGTGCGTCCACTAGTGAGACACTGCAGTCAGGCACTTGAATAACACAGGTTATTCTACTGTTAGTACATAAACCCGTGGAACAGGAATTAGAACAACAATATTATCGGAACCTTAAGCATTTTACAACAAAATTCGCCACATGTCATTAGAAACACGGTCTCTGATGACGATGTCGTTCTTAGCCGCTTCAAAGAGAATGCACCTGCGAAAACCATGCGAATCGAAGCCAAACTGTTTGTTTCCGATCTCCAAGCAAGCTTTCTTTTAGTCCGACATAGAGATGTAAACCAACTAAAAGCCTCAGGGCAGTGCAATAGACTCAATGTAACTCGTCTGTCGGGCATTCCGTCTGAGTCTGCTACGTAAGAGAGCAGCATACACGGGGGGGAAGTGTGGCGTCGGAGCTGAACTTGATGTGGATGAAAGTCATGCTCTAGAAGCGCGCAGTCAGCACGCGACTCACTCAAGCTCGCCAGTGCGTGCTCCCAGTCCGAGAGATGTCTCACCGGCATTCGTCAGGCGAAGACACAGACAACCTGTGCTCAGGCATCCCTCCCGAGCCAGGTTCTGGACATCTCAGACAGTCTGTCCTGCGACATATTTTTAGTTTTGACCCGTTGATGTCACTTCCTGTCTATGTCCCAGACGAAATAACACAACTTTTCCATTTAACAAAACAAATCCAATTTCAAATAATTTTCCTGGTCGCTCGTCTGCTCAGGTTCACAAGGTCACGGCGAAAATTAGAATGGCGCCGTGACAAGGAACCTGTCGTCTCGGCTGTTGAGAAAATTTAAAGTGGTATCCTACATCTCTGTTTAACCATCCGGTGAATGTGGTAATGTACACTCAACATATTGAGAGTCTGATTCACTTTAACGTTAATTATCTTTCTCCACCGATTACGCATGAGAGTTTCTAATATGTAGGTGCACATTTAGGCTACAAAATCCGAGTATTACGCAATGAGAGACCGACACGACACCTGCCTCCGCAGATGTCAGTTGTCAAAGCCTTGGTTTTGGTGGATAAACAAACAAAACGTTATAACTGAGAGTTTTGTCTATAATAAATTCAACCACCACTTACAGTGGCTTAGTGAACAGAGATTTAAAGTGTCATATCTTACCTGTTGTGATGCATTGTGAGATGGATGCAATGAAAACTTTGTGAATTAACGACATTTGTCTCTGTTTTGATAATGAACTTGGAGATGATGAACATGACATTTAGACATTTTGATTTGGTGTGGCTATTGAAAACTTTCCCAGTTCACAAACGTATGCCTGTCAGATGTTTTGGGTTCACAGTGAAATATTTGTGTGGTTGCCATTGTGTTTGTATTTTGTGTTATCTTCTAGGCACAATTACCCAAAGCTCTGACACAAATCTTGATATTACAGTATTATCTTGATATTACTGTATTATCAATATAATACAGTGACAATTAAGGATCTTCTCACTGCACTCCACTGGCTAAAGCTTTTGGCTGCATAGTCATAGGGGAGGTATTGAGTGAACAATAGTGAGAGGTATGTGGCAAGGCTGATTTGAGATGGAGACCCCCCATGAGGTGGTGTATCCCCTTTCCCCAAGCACAGCTCACCCCTCTTTACCTTTTGAACCCCTGGCCCAGCGGTCCATCTCTGATCTCACAAAGCAGGTCTCTGCTCCCAGGCCTTCCTTCTCTGCCCCCCTCCCCAACCCCCATTTTGATAGATGGCCATCAGCCAGCCGATGCAGCACAATATTTCAATTTCCTGTCCGTGCAGAGGTGCGAGAGGGGAGCTGAAGTATGTGTTGGAGGTTGCCGGGAGTTCAGCAGCACAGCGTGTCGCCGGCCGCCGCTTGCCTCTCCCCACAGCCGAGGCAGAGGCCCTGAGACCCCAAACATTCGGCCTCCGCACATTCCTGCTCTGGCTGAGTGTGTCAGCAGAAACAGCCTCCCGCCGCACCGCTGCAGGCGCACATCTGGAGGACAAACAGGCCGCTCACCACAGGATGGCGTTGATGATGAAACACGGACTAGGGCAGCTGTAAGTGTACCCAAAGTGTGCTGCATCTTTGATTTTTTATTTTTTTTTTTATTTTTTTAAACCACAGTTTTAACCCGACATTATGCGGTCAAACTTACTGTTTTGTCATTTGAACGACAGGGAGTGATTACCTCAAAAAGACTTCTGGAACGTCATGGCATCACCAGGCCTCATTCAAGACCACTGGCAGATGTGGAGGAGACAGTCGTGTACAGTAAGCCCTCTGAACTAACTTTCTGACAAAAATAAATCTGATTTAGAACATATCTTGGGATTCCAGGAGAGTTTTGCTTTATGTCTTAGTTCCAGTCTTTGTTATATTTTTATGCCAACACACATTTGGCAAGCATTATATAGAGGGGATAAAAAAAAACGCATATGGATCACATTGACAGTGAAGACTGACGTTATTTGGGTCAGGTGTGTTTATGGCTCATAGTGTTTCAAGAAATGTGATTATGCATACATACAGTATCTAATGGCTCAACCTTTAAGACTGTCTTTGTATGAGTGTATCTGAGCTCTGATTGGTGAAAGGGGCAGCACAGTTTCACTGTGGAAGGTTGTGATTGGCTCAAGTTCTTTAGGCAGCTTGTGGTAAGCTGTGTTGCCTTGGGGTTGAGAGAGGAAACCATAGACACACAGATCCACTTACACACCCAACACACACATACACATAAATGTAAACATTGACATCCATACATGGATGCCAACACAAGTACATTCAATCATTCACAGAACAAAGACATATAGGACTACCAACCACTCAGCCTGCACCCCAACACCACACACATACATCTGTTACCCATGCTGTAATAGAGAAATCACTTTTCTAGATGAATGGCAGGGGATTCCCTCACAACTGTGGAGATTACGCCAACACATTGGGCTTCCACCACTCTCTCCTGAGCACATAGACTCACACAAACAAACACTTGCCGATATAAGTGCACTTTCACAGGCACACACATGTTCAGATGTCCCTGACATAATAGCATAATCCTGTTGAAGCATACACGCAGTACGCTCTCACTTTCATGTCTGGGACACACTGTAGGCTACAGTGTAGGCTCCTTAACACACCTCCCGTTGGCACCACAGTCAAAATATTGTGATGTGTTGCATATTTCTTCACTAATCTGCCCGCTAAATATAACACGCCACCCGGTAACCCCACAACAACCCAGGTCCCTCCCCCACCCCGATCTGAGATGACTTTGCCCCCAATCAGATTCATGTTTATGCACAAGACTAAGCTACCCTGCCAATCCCCTTCCTACAACACACACACACACACACACACACACACACACACACACACACACACACATAAACACCGGCACACATACATACACACACATCAATCTTGCAACCCCCCCTTCTGAAGTCCGCTGGTGTAAAAGGCAACTTCAAACTCAATTTCTTTGTGGGAACAAGCAAACATCATCATTCACAGACCAGGTGAGATAATTAGGCCATGCTGGTGGTGGCAAGGGAGAAACAGGTTCACCTGAGGTGGCTGTGTTGCAGGATGCAGTAGGAACATCTGAATAGGCAAGGGCATGTCCCCCACCAGCCTCATCCAAAAGATAACCCCCTCACCCCAAACCACAGATTATCCCCCTTATTCCAGATGTGTTGGAGTGAGATTGCAGGGCTGGTGGTGGGGGTGTGATAGGGGTCTTGGAGGGGTTTCAGTTCTGGGTCGGGCCAGCTGAGTGAGGAAGGCAATAGGGGGAGAATGAAGACACAGCCTCACCAAAGACTGGGCCCAGGCACCAAAGCAAAAGCAATCAGCCACCAATGCAGGACCCCCCTCCCCTCCCCTACTTTTTTGGAGTTGAAGGGATTAATAATGAATTAAGGCATTCTACCAAGCCACCCCACCCCCCTTAAAAAAGATATTCATGCATGCTAATGCATCCATTATTTATAATGTGTGAGCTGGAGCTGGCCAGGGCCTGCAATGCCCACATGCTACAGGAGGGGGGCAATGGTGGAGGTTGGGATTCCTGGGCCACAGAGGGAAGCTGCATCAGGCCATTGTGCTCGGCAGCCCCAGGGTTGGGAGTACCGGGGCTGGCTGGGTCCAGAGGGAAGAGGAGGAGAGGAGAAGGCAGGAGAGAAGTACAGAGATGAGAAGAGAGAGGAGAGGAAAGGAAATGAAAGGGTGGGGGCTGTCAGGGGGGCCCAGTGCTGTAGCTGCTAGACAGCTTGCGCATCGGGAGCCGTGGCATGTTTGTGTGTTGGGACGGAGTGGTGGGGGAGGGGTGGATTAAACAAATAAATACATGATAAGAAATAATCACGTCGGGGAGGTGGGGCTCAGAGGAGACAAAGAGCCTAAGGGGCAACTGGGGAGCAAAGGGGGGAGTGGTGGGGGGAGAGTTAAGTCCACCCCGGATTTACTGTCTGGGCTGTCCCGTGCTGGACTCAGATGGAGTTAGGTCACATCAACTTTTTTGGGGGGCTTTAAGTCATCAGTTGGAGCGTGTTTACTCCCCCCGCAGTTAATCTGCTTTGAGAGAGTTTTAGAGGCATCATCATCAGAGGCTGCTGTCTTTTATGCCGACTCGGCCAAGGCCAGCGGTTCAGGTCAGCGCCCTGTGCCCCCTAACGGTGCGGTGACAAGGACGCTCGTTGCCAAGACAAACTTCCCCAAGCGCTTGTTTGTGTGCTGGTATTGAATTCATTAGGCTAATCTGCTAACCCGTATATGCAAAGAAACACAATCACTTTGATATCCATACAATTATCATGGCAGCTAGAAACACACACGGCTGACACCTATGATTGTGAAAGCCCAGGGCCGTGTCCATAGGAGGGGGTGCTGGTGTGTGCATGTGGCTTTAATGTCTCTGCACCTTTGTTGGTGCATTTTGGCAAATGGCAGCCGACTGGCTGGAGATGTGACGTTGTGGGCAGAGGGGACCTGTGAAGCCGGCACCTCGCACGTGACGGCGACATACCGGGGCTCCAGTGGAGTCGAGCTGAGTCGAAGCTGATAAGATAAGGTTGTCCTCTGAGCCGACAGACCCCCCTGCCCCCTCCCCCCCTTTACCCCCAGCCCCATATTCGCATAGATATGACGAGATCAGGGGCTCACCTGGAGAGAGGAGAGGGCCGGTCTGCGCCGCCGCCACTGATCTCCCCACACACTGACAAGACCACGGGTGTCAGCAGCCATCTGACTTATCAGAGCCAAAGGAGAAGGGGCCAGACGCCTGTCTCTGATGCAGCGGCAGTGGTGTCACCATGGAAAGCTCCAGAGCATTTCCACCTCCCGGATGATTGATCTCCAAATGGTGGAAAAGGACACATACCAAAAAAGATATATGGAGATACTCCCCCTACCATCCCCAAAATTGATTTGGGCCAGATAAAGAGCTTTCAGCAGAAATCATTCACTGCACATGTCAGTGTGACAAACATCTGGGCCTTTACCAATTTATGGCTTAGAGGAAATATGTTCTTTTTAAAGATTAATCTGTACATGCGAGGAACTGAGAGAAAAATGAACAGAATTTAAGCTTTACATAGATATAGACTTCATGTTTGTGCAATGTAATGGTAAAATGTGTAAAAGCATATGGTATTGAATATTTCATGGGCATGCAAAAATCGATTTTTAAATATTGAACAAATGTGCAGTGTGGGATTTTGTAACTCTGACTCACAGTACTTTGTGTCAGCAAATCACAACCGATTAGCTGACAGAAAGATACATGGAATCTCACAGTTGAACGTTATGCTTGGCATTGGTGAGGAGGAAAACATCAGGCTTTTGTTTGTGAACCTTGGAAGTCTTTATTTTTCTAGGAAAAGAAGGCGATATTGACTTTCAAATAGATTGCTCAATAGGTAATCTGAGGAAAAGCTAGCGGACGGGTTCTAATTTAGTGTACTTTAACAATATGGCTCTTTTCAATTACCTCTGGAGGCTAGACCTCCCAAGAGGAGATCTGCGTTGTGCAAACATTGCAACCTTTCTTCCTGCGGCAAGCACAAGGTGATCCACTCTCACACTTTTTACATCCCCATTTCGCCACGTTAAGGAAAATCCATAAACTTTGGAATGATGTCAAAACAACATGTTGAGGTTTTGACAGATTGAATTTTCCACTGTTCAAAGTGAAAAGGGGCCACAACAGGCACCCTCCCCCCATGTGCTTTTATGACAAATACAACAGCATCCTAATTGTGTGGACGCGACCACCACTGTAAACGCCACCTTGTTAACTCCACCTTGTTAATGCCCATGACGTGCCAAGAAATGCTGCGATGGCATTCTCTAATCCGTTCCTCCTTTGTCCAGGTTCTGCTGATAGGCTCCGTTTTAGAACAAATATAAAATACAAACCAGGGCTCAAGTGTTTAAGCCCACCAACCTCACACGCCACCAACAACCACAAACCCCCAACTACTCCAGAGCTGGAGACGTCTACCCCACACGTCCATCATCAGAAACAGATAAAGTTGTCAAGTTACACATATGATATTCTGGTCCGAGGTGGCGCATGTGAGATGTGCCAAAATGGGACAACTGCTCAGCTGGTGTGGGGAGTGAGTTAACAATGTTTAAACAGTTTTCTGTGCACCCCCTGGTGCCATGAGGGATCTATGTATTTTTCGAGACTCGCTGACTCTGCATTTATTCAATAGTGTTTTAAGTTGCATTCGTTTCATGTTTCTGAAGACTGCCTGCTTTTTCTGGGGCAGGCTTTAATTGGGTTGGATTTCATATTCACATAATTTTTGGGGAAATTTGTTCATATGAAAGGAACAGGGAGAAGTTAAACACCGACAAATGGTTTCTCGCTGAGGTCCAGTGTTTTGTGTTACAGAGCTTGGCTCCTTAGCCAGTCCTCAGATGACTGACCCCGATCCGTTTCACGTACGCACGCCACACACATTGACGTCTCGGGCCTGCTGGAGTTCAGTGGGCATGTAAGGCTGGCAGGCCGGCCGGGGTCAGGGGCACCAGGCCTCGCTCAGCGGCGGCGGACCGCAGCAGCCCTGTCGCCGACCTGCCCCGGGGTGCCCGGGACCCGGGCTTTGAGTCCTCCTGGCCACGGTGAACTGTCAACCTCTTCCCCCGAGAGGGGGCTTCATTAGGTTTCAAAGGCTTCCTGGTGTTGTGTTACTGCCAAAATACTGGCCAGTAGTGAGCACTGACGGAGAGCCGGGCGGCCCGGGCTGGTTGAGCGAGCCCACCAACACCAACCTCCCCACTGAGCGTCACGAGGAACCCATTTAGGCCGCCGTTTGAACAGACCCACCTCTGTCCGAGACAGGTGTGATTTTCATTACATAATCACTCAGGCTGGGAGGGAAAAGCACCCCGATGCTCTGCCATCCCTGATCTCACTTCAAAGCAGCCATGGGGATGCTACCTCTGGCCCACACAGATTTTGGCCCAGACCTGTCAATCACAGGGGAACGAAAACACAACAACAAGCAACCAACCATGGCACACTTCATCATGAAGGACTCCATCAGGCCCAGGCAGAATATATGACCCTGTTGTGACCTACACTGGGGCAGAGAATAGCAGGAGATTCACCCCGTGGATCCATCTCTGTCCTCCATCCCATTGT
>NC_063209.1:3996562-4081562 GCF_017589495.1 Alosa alosa
CAAATTGACCATGAACATGGTTCATACTCCAGCCCATTACCTGCACTGTCAAACTTGAATGAGCCAAAACTGTGGTATCATACGTGATCTTATGATGGCCCCAGTTATACAGTTTAATTGGGTCTGTTTCTACATAACACCTTCCAGTAGCCTTTTGCCATGGCCACTGGAAGCTGTTTGGATGAAATGCTAAAGGGTTCTACTGAGAGAAAAAGTTGTCCTAAATGGTATACCTTAAGTTAAATTTATATTCTATGTAATCTGTTTGCACAAACATGTTTTCTTATATACCTCATAGGTTTTGAGTTCCTAAGTGCTGTGTACTCATTTCTCCTTCACAAGTTTATTTCAGTTGATAATATTGTGGATGATGGGGGCAGAAGTTTGAATTATGCATGCTATAAAAAATTTGAAAGAAAATATTTGGCTTCAAACCATGTGAGGCCTGCACTTAACATGAAAATGCAAACCCTGGCAGTGTGAACTCCAGCCAGGCCAGGAATTAATTCTGTGCATAACCCCCCACAGATGTTTGAATGTGAAATTTGGTTGTGGAGTGGCTATATGGAGCTTTTGGGCTTCACCCAGAGTTGCTACTTAAGCTAACTACTGCAGTGGTGCTGGCCAGAGCTATTTAACAATGACCTGTGGAACTCTGCTTGAATGTACAACACAAATCAAGTAACCTACAACATTAGAGTTTTAAGGTCATCCTCTCATCCCACAAGCGTTGTTTACCACAAGCTTTATGCCAGCAGAGGTCTCCATTGTATTCTCATTTAGTGTTTGCAGAAACTTGCTGTAAAGGTTACATTTCCTCCCATTCAATCTTCAATCCAAATCATTGAACACAACACCTTTTCAAACTGTGCAAATCCAGGTATACTTATTCAGTTACTTGGTTTTATCTTTATTTAGTCTCAGATCTTGGATTAAGATCTGCATTTCCAGGCAGTTTGAAAGAACTGATTATCTGTGCCACCTCTGTTTTAGCTTCATGTACATTATTGCTCTTAGAAATATTTTTCTCAGAACTCTCGTTACTCCAAAGTTTTATAATGCTATTTTTACCCAACAAAGTTCAAATGAATATAACTTGCCTGTGCAGTGAATACTTCAAATGCAGATTTAATATAGGTTTTCTTTCTACAACTAATCACTGTGTCAGTGCCTTCTTGATTGAATGGGAGTGAATGTAAATGTCTTGAACCAGCCTGCTGCTGTACGGCTGTTCTTTCCACCAATGAGATTTCTAGGACATTTGTATTATTGTTGGTACACTTCCGTAAGGGCACATTCTGTGGTTCGGGTTTGGCTGTAAACATACCGTGGATGGAAAATGGAGAATATTGTTTGGGAGGGGACACATTCAACCCTTGACACATTGCAATGTTTTCAAATCATCAATCAATCAAATTATATTTTTCAGTATGTTCAAAATGCTGCAGACTTAAAATGATCTAATTGTCATGATTTGACTACACTGCTGTGCATGGCGTTACCCCCATCAGATTGAAAGTATTGTTTACTGCTCTTGTTGGATCACCAACAAAAGCAACAGTGTTCAAACACTGTTGAGCAACAGTGCTCCAATTATCTATTCATCGGAACACGTACACTGTTTACTTCTGCATCCACACTGCAGAAGGTGTCCAATTGCATGGAAAAATAAACTGTTGCAGTATGCCTCTTAAAATGGGACATATAATGCAGTGATGAAGTGCAAATTTGGTGCATAGAATACCTTGCTTTGCTGTTAGAAAGCACACAAAGTGTGACTTGAGGAAAAATGTCAACTCCAAAAACTAATATATGATTGCCTTTTCTTATAGTGCAGGTTGAGAACTGAGGTTTGCCCCTGGGGGCTGAAAAGTATTTTTGACATCAAGTGCTCATTGTTGTGATGAATGTATCAATCATGCATGAATACTAGTTTCAAGAGCAGCACTGTTGACTCCATTCTTGGAGTCTTCAGCTTAACTTCGCCCCTCTCTCAGGGAGACAAAAGGATGAGTGCTGGACAAAGCATACTACTTCTGATGTAAGCTTTAAAAAACTACCCTGGTTACACGTGGTGATTATTCTGCTGCCGCTTTGAAGACTCAAGGTTGAATTTTGTGATGTCAGTTTAAAAGAATATTATTTTGGTGGCTTATTTTTTCCAAACTCTGTCAGGTTTGAACTGTAAATGTTTGCTATGCTAAGTTTTTTTTTTTTCACACCTTTTGCCTTTTCCATTTTGTTCCTGTATGTTTCATTTTCCAAATATTTTTTTTCCAACTGGGAGAGGATTAAACATGTACATAAAATGTATTTCAAAAGAAAGTGTGGAGGCATATTAAAAATAAAATAAAGAAGTAATTAAATTGTTTTTTGCTTTTCTTCAGCCGATAAGAATAATTAAACTGAATAATTGAGAACGTAAAGATTGAGGAAAAATACATGATACATGGCATACATAACTTCAAAATAATTTCAAGTAAAAAAGAATTCCAGTCATATCTTTAACATTTACTTTTAATAAACAGTTTAAGGACTGCTTGACACAGAGGTTGTGAGCAATGGATATTGATGTTTTAGACGCCATGACTTATTCAAAAACCTGAAACTGAGGGCATGATTTTACCACATCTACTATTTTCTTGTTGGTGGAAATTCTTCTTGGAAGAAAACAGCTGTGACTCCTTTTGGCAATAATTGTTAAGCATTTTACTGTCATCCAGATTGTTTAGTGAAGTGTTTGCGGAGGAGTTCAAGGGCAGTCTGACTGCGGCTATGATTGGCTTTCTCTGCTTCCAGCTTGGCCCTAGTTTCCTCTAGTTCCTGTGTAACCTTCTGTAGGATGACATTGTCCTCCAGGCGAGTTGCCTCCACCAGCCTCTTTTCCTCTACCTTGTGATGCTCCTTCAGTCTCTCCAGCTCCCACATTAGGTCGGCGCATTTCCGCTGGGCATCCTTCATTTCCTCTCTCCCTTTCCTTGCAGCGGTCCTCCAACGGGCCGTCTCCTCTACCACCTGCCTGGCCTCCGTGGCTTGGGCCTGAACCTGTGTGTCCTTGGCCCGGCCCTCTGCCTGCTGTGCCTCCAGCTGCAGTGCCCAGCGCGCAGCCTCCTGTCTGGAGAGGGCCAGCTGCTGCTCGCACTCGTCCAACAGGCCTTGCAGCCGCTGCCTCTTCTGCCGCTCCACTTGCACCTCTGCCTGTGCCCGTTCCAGCTGCATCCTCAGCCTGCGCCGATCCTTTTCTGTTTTGCTCATTGTTTCACACAGCGTTGACAAATCTAGCTGGTTCCAGATGCAGTCATTTTGCTCAGGTTGTTTGATTTGAATCTGTATTGTACTGCTGGCCTTACTTTTGGTGGAACTGGCTGCTCCTGACACACTCGCTGCAGCCACTCTCTTAGCCAGATTCTCCATCAGTAGTTTTTCCTCTCTTTGCTGTTTTTCTTGTAGTACTTTTTTATAAGTATCATTGCCTTCTGCACTCTGCAAGCAATTGGGTAGTGTATGGTCTCTCACACTGACATACGTTTTCTTCCTGATTTCTTCAAAGTTCTTCATCACATCCTCCATACGGAAGTGTGGTTGAAATAAGTCCTCCACCCAGTGAGTAGGCTTGTTCGCAGGTTCTGTGTCTTCGATGAACTTTGCTTCCTTTGACATCATCAACCCTATTAAAATAACATAAAAGTTTAGTTGAGGATGTTTGTAGTGATACATTTTCAGTTACAATAGGCTACATGTGTATAAACAATAAAGTGACAGTCCTAGGCTAGGCTATTGCTGCGTGGATTTAAGTATTTTTGAGGGCTAACGTTCTGAATATAAGAAACGTAGGCAAATGCAGTCCTCCACCAGTTAAAGCTGAACCAACGAGGTTGTGAAGAAGACTACATTATTTACATGTGACGGAGTCTGGCCAGAAAACAACGTAAAACCTTTAACCTTGACATGGCTAAATAATTGGGGTAAGTTAGTTGTACAACTTACTGCAAGTTTGCGCTGTCAGTAAAAACAAAGGTAACGTTATAGACCCTTTCAAGAGAGTTCCATTATCAGCATCATAGTTGGCCCCACAAAACTTCCTTTTTAACATTCCATATGTTATCTTAATGCAGAGGAAGTAGACTGGTAACCAAATAGAACGTTCAAGCATTGTTTTTGTTTTTATTGTTGAAAGGGTCTATATGAAACTTGACAGACGCAGGGCTGAAGCGGAGCGATTTAATCAAGTTGTAGCATTGTATCGATTTAGCTGTAGCTGTACTTCTTGAGTAGTCTGAGCCTATCCAACTCAGGGTTACCGTAATAGTTTATTGTGTTTAACTTAAATCATTTAGTATTTAGTCATCTGAAAGATTACCTTGTGGAAGAGATGTCGGAGAGCTGGAACGATCCTAAACAAGTATCACATGGGTTCTTAGTCAAAAAAGCCTGACCTAACGCCTAACATTAGCTTGTCAGCTAACCACAACGCCAAATAAAGTTCAAATCTTGACTCATAAGCCTACTACCCAAGAAAAGTACACCCTAGTACACTTTAGAAGAGTTGTATGAGCACTGCGCGTCTCAAGGCGAATATCAGCTATGCCGTCCAAGCCTTAACCATAAAGCCCTGTCTGTCTACAGTATTTGCCTTCGCTGATTGTGGAACGGATGCTGACCATTAGACTTGTAACCATCATAGGTAAGTAGGTAACCATGGAGTGGACGCTGTAGCCATATTGGATTTAGGGCGTGTTCACGGTCACTCGGATTTTCGCAAGAATCATCATCATTATCTAGCAGTTAAGAAAATGGCAACATAAAACAGGTATTAATGACGAATTCAACTTCCCTGTCTTCCAGTGCATAGGTTACCTATGCCCCCCAACATATACACATAACCCAGAACATGGACTTTAAAGTTTGACATGAGTGAGTGAAGGCCTACTTAACAAACAAATGTATGCTCATGAAGAGTAGCCTATACTGAGCAGAGGCGGTCTTAACATAGAGGCATAGGTAGGCGGCTGCTTGGGGCCCCCTACCAGTAGTCTTAGTAGGGGGGCCCCCAACCAACCTAAAAATAAAAAAAATAAAAACCCCTTATCATCATGAACGCTTCTAAAGTATGGTAAATTGTAATAATATTCTTAAGAAATACTTAAAACATTGACATAGTAGTTAAAATGTCCAGTTCATGGTTATGTCCCTACACATACACCCCCTACTTCCACAATGAAATGAACTAGTCTATAACGTGCGTTGCGCGAAAGATAAACACAAAGGACGACTGGTTGACAATTTAGCGATTCTGTCGCTAGATTAAGTTTTGGCCATCCCTAGCGAGAGAAATGGCATCTAGCGACTAGCGACAAATTTGCTTATTTCTTGCAACGATTGTGTAGGCTACTCTATGGTGAAATTATAATCAGATGTCATGCAGTGCAAATGCAGCAGTTGGGAATAGGTTGGAAATGACTGCATTTCAGCCACCTGATGCTCATTCTGGTGTAGGCCTATATGACAAGATAGTACAGAAATTTAAAGTGTAGGCCTACCAATTAATATATAAGTATTAAAACAATTATTTCAAGAAGTTGCCTATAATATGAGTAGGAGAAAAGCAAACAGGCGTAAAGGGGAATTAAAGGGCCATCACCAGGGTTTTTTAGGTGGTGGTAGGGGGGGAGTCGAGTTCTCTGTTGGGCTGTTGTGACTATTCGTTTGTGTAGTGCTACACTTTGTGTGTTCTCTGCTTTCCATCTTCATTTCGGAGTAAAGAAGTGTATGCAGGGTTTAAAGGGGAAGGGTTTTTTCTCCTCTCCAACCTTTACTTTCCCATAGATTAGCTTTACCTGCCTATCCACCATTCAGTCGGTAGGCTGCATTTTTGTCGTTCTCTTTTAAAGATCGGATGGGGGCATACATACCTTCACCTTGGGCCCCCAATTTGCTAAATCCGCCACTGATACTGAGGCTACGTCTACTCTCTGTTTTGTTGGTTTGTTTGTTGCTGTTGTTTTTTTGGAGGGAGGGTGGGGGTCAGAGTTTGATATGTCCTCATGTTAAAAGTAGGAAGGTCAGTAGCCTGATTTGTACTCCAGCATTCTGGCATATAACAGAATACCCCTTGAGTCAGCTAGAGCTGAAAGGTGACTCAGAGGTAGAGCTTTGGACTTTGGGATTTCTGACTATGAGAAAGGGGATGAACACAGATATGGGCAAATTTTTTGCAAGTGTGTGTGGATGGAGAAAGGAAACAGCACTGAAAGGTTTGAGAATCCACAAGGGAAAAATGCCTGGATGAACGACTACAGAGGGCCTGCATTGAGACCTACTTGTCACAAAGTCAGTCAGTTGAAGTCCAGCACTTGAGCGTCAAAGACTGCAGCATACCACTGCTGCACTTGAAGGAGGACGTGGCATACTTGCACTGAATGGTTGGGATCATGCAACTACTGAAGAACAACAGTAAATCAAGCAATCCAAGAAAGAGACATCTAGTGGGCAGAAGGCTAGCTCAAGGTCAAATGGCCTGGGGCCTCCGGCACCAAGGAATGAAGCTCCATCAATGCTGATTTAAAATGAATTTGAATTGATTGAAAAGGACAGAGGATAAACTGAATCAAATGGGTGAGGTCATCTATTATTATGGCATGGAAAGATATAGTGCCTGTCCAAGACCTAGGAAAAAAGAGGGAAAGTCAACCCAAGTCAAAACGGCAGGTTGAAAAAGATTGGTTCAGGAGAGCAGGCAGCTGAAGAGAGGCAGTGGAAAAGGGTCAGTGAAGAACAGAGAAGCTCTTGGAATATTGCAAGCAGAGATGAAGAAGGAAAACACAGCTCCTCAGACAAAAAAGAAAGAGCAAACTAGGGTTGCTTTCTACAATGATCCATTAAAGTTAGTGAGGTCATTACAGGTGCATCTTAAAGAATTTCAATATTGTGAAAGTTTTTGTTCCATAATTTATTTCAAAAACTGAAACTTTCATATATTCTAGTTTCATTACACATAAAGTTAAATATTTCATGCCTTTTTTTGGTTTTAATCTTGAAGATTATGGTTCACAGGCCATGGAAATAAAAACAATCCAGTATCTCAAAGTATTAGAATAAACCATTAATACATTAACACATAATACAGAAATGTCAATTTCCTGAGCTATTCATTTCTCAGTCTGGTTTGGTAAATACTGACACAACCATAGGAAAGACTGCTGACTTGACAGTTGTCCATAAGATACTCAATTGGCTGAATCCCAAAATGAGCCCTGAGGACTAAGGACTAAAGACTCACAGACTTAATTGATCTCAGGTGCTAAGTTAGTGAGTGTGTGAGGCCACATGGGCTCAGATAGGTATAAATGGGATTGGGACAGCGAGATCACATGTTCCTTGGCCATTTTTAATAACAAAGACGTTGCTGACACTTGCACCATGCACGTGTGTCGTGGTGTTGTTTACCTTTGTAATTTCCGGATTTCCCCATGGTGTCGGCGGTAAACCTCACAACCCTTTGAACTGTGGGTAATTCCCTTTGCTGAAGTCTGCACCGATGCAGACTCACGGAAAGGGCTCGGTAAGTGTGTACTCAAACCCTCACACCCTTTGAAATTCGACATTGGGACAGCCCTAAGCCCTTACGAATTTTGCGAGAACGTGCACCAAAGTCCGTGAGTCAGGATTTTGGGATTGGGCCATTGCCACCCTCCACAGGTCATTGCGGAAAGAGCTGGCTGTTCTCAGAGTGCCGTATTAAAGCATATTCATGGAAGAGCTGGCTGTTCTCAGAGTGCTGTATTAAAGCATATTCATGGAAAGAGCTGGCTGTTCTCAGAGTGCTGTATTAAAGCATATTCATGGAAAGAGCTGGCTATTCTCAGAGTGCCGTATTAAAGCATATTCTTGAAAAGAGCTGGCTGTTCTCAGAGTGCTGTATTAAAGCATTGCGGAAAGAGCTGGCTGTTCTCAGTGCTGTATTAAAGCATATTCATGGAAAGAGCTGGCTGTTCTCAGAGTGCCGTATTAAAGCATATTCATGGAAAGAGCTGGCTGTTCTCAGTGCTGTATTAAAGCATATTCATGGAAAGAGCTGGCTGTTCTCAGAGTGCCGTATTAAAGCATTGCGGAAAGAGCTGGCTGTTCTCAGTGCTGTATTAAAGCATATTCATGGAAAGAGCTGGCTGTTCTCAGAGTGCCGTATTAAAGCATTGCGGAAAGAGCTGGCTGTTCTCAGTGCTGTATTAAAGCATATTCATGGAAAGAGCTGGCTGTTCTCAGAGTGCCGTATTAAAGCATTGCGGAAAGAGCTGGCTGTTCTCAGAGTGCCGTATTAAAGCATTGCAGAAAGAGCTGGCTGTTCTCAGAGTGCCGTATTAAAGCATATTCATGGAAAGAGCTGGCTGTTCTCAAAGTGCCGTACTAAAGCATTGCGGAAAGAGCTGGCTGTTCTCAGAGTGCCGTATTAAAGCATTGCAGAAAGAGCTGGCTGTTCTCAGAGTGCCGTATTAAAGCATTGCGGAAAGAGCGGGCTGTTCTCAGAGTGCTATATTAAAGCATATTTATGGAAAGTTGACTGGAAGGGGAAAGTGTGGTAGGAAAAGGTACACAAGCAACAGGGATGACTGGCCTTAGGAGGATTGTCAAGCAAAGCCAAGAACTTGGGGGAACTTCACATGAAGTGGATTGAGGCTGGAGTGCATCAAAAGCCACCACGCACAGAAAATTAACTACAAGTGTTCCATTCCTAGTGTCGTCACTTCTGAACCAGAGACAACAGCATCTTACCTGGGCTAAGGAGGAAAAGAACTGGACCATTGCTCAGTTGTCCAAAGTCCTCTTTTCAGATGAAAATTAATTGTGCATTTCATTTGGATATGAAGGTCCCAGAGTCTGGAGAAAGAGTGGAGAGGCACAGAATCCAAGTTGCTTGAAGTGTGAGGTTTCCACAGTCAGTGATAATTTGGGACGCCATGTCATCTGCTGGGGGTAGTCCACTGTGTTTTATCAAGTCCACAGTCAATGCAGCCGATGCATTTTACAGCATATCATGCTTCCAACTGCTGACAAGCTTTATGGATTTCCTTTTCCAGCAGGACTTGGCACCTACCCACAGTGCCAAAACTACTATGAAATTGGTTTGCTGACAATGGTATTCCTCTGTTTGATTGGCCGGCCAACTCGACTGTCCTGAACTCTGTAGAGAATATGGGGTAGTATGAAAGACACCAGCTCAACAATACATGATCTGAAGGCCACTATCAAAGGAACTCTGACCACATATTGCGTGTATAAATTAGCTATGACAAAAAAGGCTTAGAATATTTCAGTTCATGTGTAATCAATCTAGAATATTTGAAAGTATGACTTTTTGAAACAAATATGGAAACTTTTCTGGAGCTGATAGAAATTAACTACAGGAGTATCTACTACAGATACATATGGACAATCAGAGGCATGATGTTGGTTTACCTGCATTCCCCCTATAAGTCTCTGAAGATTTTCTGCAGCATGCTGGCAAAGAGGTCAAATAGTTTGATAGAGGTTCTCTGTGCGGAAAGCAGGGGTCCCAGGATTCTCTGGTTAGGAACATAGTAGTATGATTTGCATTAAATTCAGACAGCACAAAAGGGCAGAGATATCCAGGTGATCTTTTTAAATCTTGTGAATGATTTGGATCCATGCCTCACAGTCTGCTGTGGAAAGCATGCTACTTGCAGGTCACGATGAAGATCTCAGCATTAATTACTAGGCATATTTTGAGGACATTCAGTTGTGCTTCAACACAAGTAATTACACCACATCCTGGTAGCATCTGGAGGTGGGTATGGATGGATGTACCATTTCACCATTGGTTTTCATCATATAGTGGAGGTATTGAAAGGACATCTAAATTGGGTTGTTGGAGGTGAAAGGCTGCGGGCCTATGGATGACATGATGAACAGCTTCAGATGAGTACAAATCTAAGAGAACTGTGAATAATGAAGGAAATGGCTTGGGGTGTCACGTTGATAAGTACTAGCATTATATGGAAAAGTAATTTTGGAGTTACCAGTGACCAGCTTAATGGAGGAATTCAAAGGTGCTAAGATAAGCTTGGAGATGACTGTCACAGTTTAAGGATCCAGTCATCAAGAACACTGACCAGTGAAAACAGTGATGAAGCTGGAAGCAGTTAAGCATGCTCAAGATGCACTGCAACATGTGAATATTTTTGGGCAGGGGCAGAGTGAAAGAGCAGGGCTTGGTCTTGGTGCCAGTTGAAAAGCATGGGGTAAGGCTACAGCACAGGAGAAGAGACAGATTGTAACCGGCTTTGTTTGTGAACAAGAAGACGAAGCTAGACGATCAACAGAAGTGTCTCAAATGAATCAAGGGCAATAGATGGTGTGATGTTGAGAAGAGGAAGATCAACTGGAACGACCTACGAGCCAGGATGCTAACCACATTAATTAATTGATTGATTAATTGATAACACACATTGTAGAAGCTACTTATAAGGTTTTTCCTACTCAACGATGATTGCTGAAGAGCTGTGAAGGAGTTGTCTGAGACTGCTGAAAAGGTAGCCAAAGGCTCTGTTTGTGATGTGTTATTTATTGTTGTTTTTTCTGTTTTGGTTCTTTGGTTAGGCATTCAGGCTACTGGTAGTGCATGTTGTGTCATGAAGGAGAGCCTTTACAAATCCCGGGTACAACATGAGGCATGTTTGCAACTACCACGAGCCAATCGTGGAGTTGAATCTCACATCATGCTGTGTTATAAACCTCTGAAGTTCACCTACAAAAAAACTGCCCATGTTTGCCCATGTACAGAGATCGGGGTACTTGTGATTTTTCCTACAGCAAAAGATAATATGGGGATTTTGAATAATGCCGTTTGTTAAATCTATCCATCAATATAGGCTATTACAATGTGCAATTTTGGATTTTAATAATAGTAAAACTTTTCCCTGTCTCTTTAATCACACAGTTACAGATCCTCAGAGTGTGTCCAGTCATAGAATTATTGACATAATAGAAGAATTTGTGAAGGATTAGTATATTTTAGCCTACCAGCATGTTAGGTTAGTTAATGGCTAAATAGCACTTCAGACACCATAGTTTTCATTTCAGATTACTCAATCAATCAAATAAAACGTATTTTTAATAAGTTAATGTACACAAAATGATAGGCTACTCTTAGTAACCCATCTGAAAGGTGGGCTGGCTTATTTGGGACCTGTCATTTTGCACTGAGTTCTCATTCTGAACATCATTCCAGCCTACGCTTAGTTCGGTTGCATGTATTTATTGCCTCGGTTTTCCTGAACCTATCTATTATTACGATTATCACTGTGCAGTTGCTTAAAAATGACAAACGTTTTATCCTTCGACCTGTTTCTAGTCTCGGTTGGAACTGAAACTAGGTTAAAGTTCATTGGTTGCTTAGACAAAGCAGGGCAGAACATGCTTGGAAAAGGATTGTGAAAAGGTAACTTTGCAAAGTGTTAATGGTCAGTAAGTTAGTTAGCCCCGTTGGCTGTACACACGAGCGATACATTCCCAAGTTCAAATAGCCTACTGCAAAAGAAATAGGGCAATGTCTGAGCCCCATGAACCACGTTCTAGGATGGGTCTTGCGCCTTAGGCTATGTGGTGGGGGTAGGGTTTACTGAGGTTATAGGTCACCTTCTGGATATCTTGGACCTATGGGGACAAACAAAGAAAAGGAAAACAGAAAATAGCAAATATTACAAGAATGAAGTGTTTGATCTTTGTAACAACGAGTTTGTGGAAATCGAAGACAACTTGTACATCGTTCAAATATATAGGCTAAAATTATATAATTAAGTTATAGCCTACACAGAGTCTACTTCCTTCACTCCACCCCCATGCAGAAAAAAATCAACAAAAAAGATGCTAGTGCAATTTCATGCATGACATAACTTTTTGTCGCCGATTTAGAATGAGAAGAGCTATTAAAACATCTGCGCGCTAAAGTAGCCATGTCTATTAGTGTAGAGGTTGATTGTTGTTCAAGTTTTAATTTTTCCAAGTCACAAAGAAATCGTTCTGAAGATGTTAACGAAAATAAGACTACTTTCTGGATGATAAATAACCGAGGCTGCTTGATGTGTATAAAAATGTCAACGGATTTCTATCAGTGTATTATAAGTGCAAAATTCATTTAAAAATAGCATGAAGCGATAAAATACTGTGTTGACATGAAGTAAGTAGGCTACAATTATTTGAAATTGTTTTAATACACTATGCTTGATTTAATAGTTTACGCTCACGACTTTTGCTCAAATATTACAGTTGCAAGTCACCGATATAGCCTAATTTTTGCTATTTGTATAGCTCAAAAATACACCAGTTACTGGGCCTGTTTGTTGTTTTGAGTTTGTCTGGAAGACATTGGTGGAATCTAAATGAATGTAAAATTCTAGAATTGGTTCCATATTAATTATGCAAATTAGGCTTGTTGCGGATGTGATTCTCGTGCCCAAAGTTCGGGGGTTTATGTTGGGGAGTCGACAAAAAGAGGCCATCACATGACGGTACGTTCGCGCCTCTTTCGTAAACCTCTGGAAGATTGAAAACAACTTGGAGGTAACGTAATATGATTAAATCGATGTACACATAATGATTCAGTTCATGAGTAATATGTGTATTTGTAATAATATCTAAACGAACCAACTCTTATTATCGGTCCAAAACTCGAAACAAAAAGAACTTCATCTTCGGGCTGAATGATTGTGTTCTCTGGATGTGCTTTGTGTTGGCTAGCTGAACAGCTAATTGTGCTGTGAATCAAATGTCCCGCACATAACGAACGTGATTAATCCGCGAAACATGCCATTTCGTCCGATGTGTGTGTTTTGATAGCTATTAAGCGAAAACGTTAGCTTCCTGAGCATAGTGACTTGATTTTAAGTGGAATGTACAATTATTGGTGTTTAGCTGAAGCAAACAGGATGCTAGTCATTGATTGTTGAAGCTACTCAATTTAAGAGTGGAGAACCTATGTAGTCGACTGTTAAGTCATTTTACACTAGTGTGCAATCAGAACTGCAACCACCTGTTGAATGTATCTTTAACGTTGGTTAATTTTCTGGGCATCCCAGACTCCACTGAGTGCATAACGTTAGTTGGATAAGCTAACAAGCTAACCACACTTGCAGCTCAACGTGTTAACGTTATTAATGAAGTTACACTGCACAACGTTATGGCGAGTTGCCACAGCCGCCACATCGAATTCTTTAACGTTAGCTAATGCTCGGGTTACTTCTAACGATACTTGAAGTAAGCCCGTAGTTTCACCGTCTCGACAGCACACTCAAAAGACATTACATTACAGACGTTCAACAAAATACTTTTTGAATTCCGCATGGCACTTACGGTACACCCTTTCCATGTCTCGGTTTGGAAACATGGTAGCTTTAACCAAACTAGCTAACGTTACTAACATTACTGGTTGCAAACATGCAACATCTGTTAGACCTGGGACCTCATGTTTAAAACACAGCCTAAGTTCCAGATTTGCCAACATGATTGTTTGGTTTGTGTCGCAGTATGTTAATGTCAATAGATTACTTTTATTAGTTTGATTAATTTGTTCTTAAATTCTGACCAATCATTGCAAATTAGGCCTTATGCGCCCACTCCCCCAATTCTACTTCTAATGTAATATAATGCATCCTATGGTTAGATAAGAAGTTCAACAACTCGTTGTCGATCTGTTAACCAGATTGTACTCAAACTGTTTCCCTTCAATGTTGTTGGATGAAATGTTAGGCACCAGCAGTTGCACTTTATTCCATAAAGCGGAAAGGGCTTTAGGCGCCAATGGCGGGTATCACCTCGAGCCATAATTTCGGTTGGCCTACTTATGGGCGATGCATTTTCATCTTTTAAATTGTAGCTTGTAGGTTATCCAGATTCACCTTTCTCTCAACTAGAGACTAGAGAACTCAACTAGACCTCCCCACCTATCCCAAAATAGTTTGGTTACGTCTTCTGTTTCAAATGTAATGATTGGCCTTGAATCCGCCCTAATTATGTTATTTCTCATATTCCTAACCTGATGACGATATAACGTTCTCGAAAAACCAAAGAGCCGGCTGCTAGAACATAATAATAATAATAATAATAAAAAATTACTATTAAGTAAACATTGGGAAACGGGTACATGTCCATGATGTTGGCTAGGCCATATGTCTACTACGGACGCCCCTAGCGGTTACAAGCAATTTCAGTGGGGATATTTTAAAGTTCTGTAAATTGCAATTAGTATAATCGAATGAGCTGTTCAATGTAGTCATTACATTGAAAGTATGTCCTAGTTCCTTGCGCAGAAAGTTACTTACACTTTTTTTCAACGAATTGCCTTGTCAGTCCTTTATCATTGCATTGTAACAGTGACCTGGCTTCTGTGTTTTCTCTTTTTGACAGAAAACGCAAGGTCATACTACAGAGACGCTGTAGGAAGATGTTCCAGTTGATGTCACGGTCATTCCATTTTATGAATTACTCTTATGGTTTTCCAGCTAAGGTGCATCTAGTGTAGTTAGTGAAGTAGTCTAGTATCTACTGCCCTAGGTGCTCCTTTTGGCTGGATGTACTGTGGTTTCAACCTATCTATACATTGTAGTTGTGTTCTCTTGTAGATGTGTGACTGTCACACTGTTGATGTTTTAACTGGATTTTTGTTGGGCTGATGTTTTTTCCTTCATTTTTTTGTTGTCGCCTTAGCACAGTTACCTTTTCTGTAATTGATTTGTTATGATTTAATTGCATAGTCAGGCAATTCCAAAGTGCTCACAGTGCAGGTAGTGCAGATGTTTTCTACTGCAGTGTTTGCACTTCACGTATTGCCAGGCACCCTCTACTGGGTTTAGTGAGGTCTCTTATGGACATTTTGCTTTGAGGGGGCCCAGTGAGTTTTGCTGGTTTGCTTTTCAGCTTTAAGTTTTCTGCTGTGCAAATCCATGCAAAACTCGCCGTGCCATCCTACAGATTCGACCCTTAAGTGAATATCTAGAATGATATTGTTGAAATGTTTTGTGTACAAAGACACTAAGGATAATAAAGTGGAGGAGATTGCTCTGTTTGAAACTGCTGTAAAATGTTAGTGAAGAGGCAGTGCCTGCAAACTGTCTTGGCAGCTGTTTCCTCAAGCAGCCTTTCTGGGACTGTGTGTGTGGGGTGGGGGTGTAAACTTGGCAAGCTGGGTTGTCTTGCTGTTTTCGGGTGGATGACTTTGCAATTTTAATGATGTCTTAAATCTATACAAAAATTGCACGGTATCCATCTGTAATCCGCCAGATGTTTAAATCTGCGAAATGCCTTTTTTAATATAAACAAAACCAATAAACTTGTGTAAACGTTTGTCTAATTGTACTGTGAGTTGTTATTTATTTCGTTTTTATTATGTTATTATAATATTGAAGTTATCATACCTGCATTGTTGTGGGAGAGGGGTGACGTGTTGTGTAATAGTTATGGTATGCCAGCAGATGTCAGCAGCACCGTAAATGCAGTTCCGTGGGATCATGCCCGCTCAGCAGTTCATGAAATAAAATTATAGTTTTATCGAATACACTATCTTTTCAAATAAATCATTGTTCATAACGTAGGCATTGTAAAGGAGTCACTGGGGTGTAGGTCTTATATTACGTTTGTCAACATTTTATTCTTGCCCTTGTGTATAGCCTATAAGACTAAAACAGAAGGAACCTCACAAATAAACGGTGCAGTGTGGGATGCGCGGGAGAGCTTGACGTATCACGCACACTGGACGGCGAGAACGTGCAAGCAGCTTCTGAATCAGTCTGTCATCACAGCTCATCTTATCTGCCACAAGAACAAGTCAGCGAGGAGTTTACAGTGCCTTGGCTGGCTTCTCTGTATTTCCGTTATAGTTCATTGTAGTTTTGTTCTTGGACAAACATTGGTCAGTGATCAGCTAGTGAAGGCAACGAGGGAAGTTTTCGATACAGCTGAGGATGCTCATCCTGAACATTTACTTCGCTGATCAGGAGCTGGACCGTTGTTAAGAATTAGTTATGCTACAGTTAAACGAATGTCCTGTATTTAGTTAAATGATTTCTTTCATGTGTGCTTAAACCGTGTGGTATTCGCTTTTCGAGAATTATAGTCATGAGTGGAATCGGATCAGGTGCGCTTATTCTTTTCGCTCTGTTCTTGCCGTCCACCCGACCCAGCAGCCAGGTGCTCAACTGCCACGAAGTCCGTTCGTCTTTCCAGTCTCTATATCCAGGAGTGAAGTGGGCACCAGAAACGCCTGTGTCCGGTAATTGCATGATAAATTTAGCCTCAATCTGCATGTATGGTCCTCAAGAACTGTGCACAATGCCATGGCTGCGCAACTTTTGTCTTTGTCAGTGAGTCACATTTGATGGCACACTGTAGGCTAGACAATATGAAGTCATTCAAATAGTGGTTTTATTCACTCCAAAATCTGACGTAAGCTTTATACAAGCAACATCCAGTGAAAAAGTGAACGTTCACAGAACTGCATTAGCGTTTCCAATTGTGTCTGCGCACCATGAGCTGCACCATATTTACCTTTTGGGATTTAGACTCAAAAATAATTTACAGTTAAAGTTAAAAACGTGCTCATTAATCCTTTGGTCAATTCTTCCTCCCATCCATTTAGCCTATTTGTTTATTTAGAGTTGGGTAGCCAAATGGGCTTCATTAGGCAATGGGTTGTAGCATGGTTTGACCATGGGAACTGTTGGGTGATTAATTAAGACTTGGCAAAAGAAAATCATAAATTAGCAGTCAAATCCGAGGCTGTGCATTTTAGGTGGTTGTATGGCAGCTGTTGAACATCTGCCCTGACTGTGTAATGTAAAGGCTACTACACAGTCAGTTGAATATTTTATGATAAAAGTTGTTAACATTTTGTTGTCTGCAAAATAAAATCATGGAAGTTGTTACTATTTAGCATTTTCTATGTTAGTGTGATGGTCATTTTCTTCAATGACCTTCAGGTGAGGGCAGTTTATAGTTGTGTCTCAGCGCTGCCTGGAATTCTGACCAAATATGACACGAGGCAGATTAATATGCTGCTGCTCCTTTCAAAAAAGAAAATTACATTCAACTTCCATTGTTTGCAAGACAACTTTGTTGTGACTTGCTGCTGCTTCTGCTGACTGCCAGTGAAAATGTGCAAATTTACAAACCTCAGCTCAGCCTAGTAAAAAAAAAACATTGTCTTTACAGAGATTATGATAGCCTGTCAACATTACTTTCTATTCAAAAGGGTTTAAATCAACCCACTGGCCATAAGGTAGGTAATCTGAACATGCCCAATATTAAAGTAGGCTATAGAGTTTCCTTTTTCAGTGGATAGTGTTCACTCATTTGGGTGTAGTTGAACAGTTGTCAGTGATATTATTTACCATGAGTCTAACCTATGAGTTTTAAATACTTTAAACTTTTCCAGCAATTTTCACTGTCAATGACTAATTGTGCACATTGCAGGAAGTTTTGAGTATGATTTGGAAATGTGTGTGTCAGTGCTACTTCCTGTTCATTATCCATCAAGTAAATACCTTGGTCTTTTGAAATGGTCAAATCTGAAAATATACTCTTTTTTTTAACCCAATTCACGGGAAGATTTATCTTTGTAGTCGGCATATTTTACATATTTTGGACAGAATTGACACTTTACTTGCTCTAATCAGTGTTATGATGTTGTGGAACTATGCATTACATGTCCAATTGGTGGGCAGAAGGATATGTTTGTGTGTGGTTTGGCCGTGAGGTGAGCAGGGTAGAACTGAGGTGTTTTGTTTCTACCCAGAACCCTGTTAAACTTACTAAAGATTCTAGAGTAACCTAAATGTAAACTGTAGTACTGCACTAACCATTAGAATGCAGAAGAGGGCTTGACGGTGAGTGTTCAGTATGAGTAGATTTAGTGCATTCAGATGCACATGCGTTTCGAGACCCTTCAATTCATGGTCCCTGGAGTGGATGGTCTGGGGGGGGAGCATCCCTCAACCTTGGCTTCACTAGGCGCCACATTTGGTCCTGCAATTAGCACGGTGCCAAAGCCTTTTGCTTGCTTTTCGAATCATTATGTAAATTGATACTTTCTCTTGTCGCCAAAGCACCGCTGGCCTGATGTGTTAATTGGATGTTTTAGTGTCATGTCAGAGCAGTGTGTTTCAGGTTAATTGTTTTCACTCACCATGACGTATTAGCAATTCATGCCTCGGCCAGCACTGGAGTAGTGTAGAAACAACTCTTAAATGCTGTTCAGTTCTTTGACAAAGTTCCACTAGGGTGCGGGAAAAGACCCTGCTAATGCTACTGACTTGTGCAAATGAAAGGGGATGAATAGATAGAGAGAAGTCACGTTTTAGGTTACATTCGTTAGCTAAGGCCATTTCCTACCTGCTGGAGAAGTCTTATATCTTATTCCACATCCATATCCAGTGCACATATTTATGTGGCCTTGGAGTTGCAAATGAATGTGGACAGCCTTAATGTTAATTGGAAATTGGAGTATTTCTGGACCCAGTGGTGTATCTGTCACTGTGATTCCACAGAGACCTGAGGCTGGTGGTTAAGATTTATTGCATTACTAGGATTGTGTCTCTAAAGATAAATGATAAGCTTGATTATTTTTTCTCCTTTTTGTGGGGATTATTTTTACAATTTATACAGTGTCTGCATTTGTGTGTTGCCTGTTGTTGACTAGCTGTACTAAAGCAGCACTAAAGAAGATTTGCTCTCGGGGTCCTCCTACAGTTGAGAAGCGCAATAATAAACAAACTAAATATGCGTTTTTTGCTACAAAGTATGGACATAACTACGATATGGGCTTCGGGCGGTTGGGCAGTGTTCCTACCCAAACAGAAAATTGTTAGATCGCTAGGTCAGTAATCGCCTATAGGGCCGTTCAGACAATGGCAGAAGTGCCGTTTGAGGTTAGGTGCCATCAAAATGAGTTTGGAAACATTATGTTACAGTTATTAAGTAAAGGAATCATGAGGTAGCACAGGAATCATGAGGTAGCACAGGAATCATGAGGTAGTACAGGAATCATGAGGTAGTACAGGAATCAGGAGGTAGCACAGGAATCAGGAGGTAGTACAGGAATCATGAGGTAGTATAGGTGCACAGTGCCCAGTACACCCCTCAAAATTCTACTCATGCTGCATATGGGTGTGAGGGGGCACAATACTCACTGGGCACTCTTCCCCCTGCTCTGCTGTGTTTTAGAAGGACTGCAGATGCAGAGCGTCTGGGCTCAGCCTGCGCGGATCAGGCATTAATAAGAGCGAGATGTCAACGCATAATGGACAACTTGCTTGTTATTCTGTCGCAGAGCTCCTTTTGCGCCAGCTCCCTCTTGGCCACGCTGACCTGCATACAAACCACCACAGATGGGTTGAGAGCATCACCCTCTGTCCTACTGCGGGGGGGCAGAGAGAGCGGCAGAGAGAGAGAGGGGTGGGCTTATTTGTCGGTGTCAGGGAGCTGAAGAGGACACGAAATGGAGCCAGGGCTAATAATGACTGACACTCCCACTAAGCCCGCTTGGTAACGAGGCCCCAAGTAATTAGTGGAGACGGGTGGAGGGGGTCAGGTGCAGCTGGCGACTCGCTGTCCCGGGAATGGTCACGGAGCGGGCACAGGGAGTGCGGCCCGGTCCAGTTCTGCCTTGGCTGCTGCCCGCGGCCCCATTGAGCTGGTGGGGAAGCGGCGGCAGGAGCCAGCCTGCCGGTGGTGTGCTCACATAGAGGACACGGATCATAATGTATGCATAGAGCAAGACTGACCTTCTGTAAGAATGGCCTTTATGTGCCATCTAAATGAATGGTTGGTGTTCTTTCAGCGCTTCTGACGAGGGAGGTCAACAGGGGCGGTCGCACTCATGTCTTTAGAATAAGAAGTCATTATCTGTTCTACAGTGGCCCTTCAATAGCATTTATGGTGGCAGTGGCTCATCTCATCAAAGGTATAATTACAGCATATAGAAAAGACTTGACTCAGTGGTGGGTTAGATCCACATTGGGTTGAGAGATTATTGGACTATTCCTGTGTGTAAGGTTAAGCATATTCAGAGAATCATTATGTGATCTGTGGCAGGCATAAAAAAAGATTATTTTACTTTTTTAGCTTTAGTAAAGAATAAAAACAGTAATGGTTCCAGAGGACACAAGCGAGGCTGAGAAAGAGCCCCGAAAAAAAAGAAAAAGACATTCGGCACTTATACTCAGAGTCCCCAAGTCTTAATTACATTGTTCCGATGATTGCCCTCTGAAATTGTCTTGGTTTAATCACGCTCATTTATTTATGCATGGTATCATTTCAGTGAATCCCGATGCCGCTGGAGCCTTGGAGAGGACTGTCAAGTTTCCCTCTCAACTCCACTGTCATATTGCTCTATAATTTATGTCTCTAATGAAGGCCTTTTAGCATTCTCTATAACTTAACCCAGAGACTCTTTTGGTTTTTCTTCCTTGTCTAGTGCTTCCATTAAACTTGCATGCTGGTAGCTTTCTAATTGGTGCTGAGACGCTGGTATTTATGCATGCAGCGTGTTCTCCTGAGTGTCTCTGGGCTTGTTAGGGGATGAGTTGGGGGCTGGCGTGTGTACACAGCGCGCTCGGCGGCTCCGCTGGAGCTGTCATGCCCCGCTCTCCGCTGACAGCAGCGATTCAATGGGCCCGGACCCGAAGGAGGACAGAAACCCCCACAGGCTGTGGGAGAGAGGGGGGGGGGCGGGGGGCTGTGGGAGTGACACTGTGCGGGGGAGTTGAGAGAACCGTAGGTACAGTTGAGGAAAACGCTGCTGTGAAATATGTGAGGCTGGAAGGAAAGCAGAGAGAGAGAGAGATGGAAGGAAAGCAGAGAGAGAGAGATGGAAGGAAAGCAGAGAAGAGAGAGAGAGATGGAAGTGGAGACAGAGAAGGAAACGGGAGGGAGGGGAAGAAAACGGAAAGACCAGAGGGGGAGAGTCAAAAGAGAGCCAGAGCCAAACTGGGAGTAGAACTCGGCTGATAGTTTTGTTTTGGTTGGGAGCTGATTAAAAGTGAGAGGAACACCGTCTGCCAGCTGAGCCGCTGATATGCTCCAGTTTGACACCAGTGGCGCTTTTCACTCCTCTGATTTGAGGACGAGCACCAAGCCGCTCGTCCTGCGGTGAGTCAGGCCCAGACCCGGGGAGGAGGAGTATGCGCCGACTGTGAACATATTGCCGTGGAGCAGGGCAGAGCGCCTGAGAGAGTAATGGAGGCGGCGAAGGTTAGAACAGATTGGAGCTGCTGCTGGCTGTGGCAGTCAGACAGAGGATCTGGAGCGTGAGGGAGGAAGAGTGGGAGGATAGCTGGAGGTGGATGCCTGGGCGGATGCCTGGGCGGTGTGGCCCACATGTTTTGGGAGCAGGACATGAGCAAAGCCGTGTATCTCCCCCCGGGGGGCCTCAACACACAAGGGCTTCCATCAACCAGCATGCCTCCCTAGGCAGGCTTTATTTAGAGACACATCCAATTTTTTCTTTCTCTATGTTGATTCTGGATTGTGTGGGGAAATAATCTTGCTGTCGAGGGCCTCGCTGCTCTGAACTTCTCTAATGAAATGCATTTATCATCGGTGAGCTGCGGAGCGGCATATGAAATTGTCTGTTTTGCTGAAGATAATTACCAAAACCTCCCTCTACGCATGCACCCCGATGCCTGTTTCATACCTGCTCCCTCATCGCTCAGCGGGCCATTGACGGCTTAATAATTTCCCCCTGCAAAGGTCTGAAATTAGCTTGATGCTATCTGTCGCCAACCCTTTTTGCAGGTATTGATTTAGGATATTAAGCCTGTCAGTGGCCATATAAAGAAGGCTCTGCATGACTGACATGGGAGTGGCCCTCTCCCCCAGTGTGCCCCCTGTTACTCTGCAGGTATGAGAGGGATGTGTGTGTTTCTGTTCATTTCCCTCGACTTATTCCCTTCCTTCCCTTATTCCTTAATATGGAATGTGCTGTAATATTGCAAGAGATTTTCCTGGCAAGATGAGCCCCGTTTTATCCCTGAGGTCTGAGTTCGCTCAGAAGGGTGATGAAAATGGCACAGTTTTACTCTCTCTGGTTAATCCATCAGATAGATTAAGATGCTATTTTGAAACAGATTGCAGCCATAATATTTAATAGAACAGACAGTGAAATGTAGAATAGTTTATTTTTACCAGTAAGAGTAGCTTTGTGCTGTGTCTTTTGAAGATTTGTAAGAAAATGGCCCTGCAAATCATTTGTTCAAAATGTTTCATTTCCTGAGCACAAGGGCATTCTGAAGTCATACACACTAATTCAGTTTCTCAGCTAATGTAAAGATTTCATTAATGTAAGTAGTGTCCTGTAAATCAATGTTTATAATTTTTAAGATTTTTCTTTTAGGCAGTTTTACAATTGCACCTTTTAGGCATTTTATGATATCCAACATCCATGGTTGGCTAGAAATCTGTCCGACTGTCTTTGAAACTGTATTCAGTGCTTTTGCTCAAATTCTCTGATAGCCCCAAGGTATCAATACAAGGTTTTCACACATGAAGCCAGTCTGGTTGGAAAAACCTGGACAATTTCTCCTGCTGTTTTCTCCCTATATCACATCCGGCTGTTCAATCACTGGCCCCCTCTTGCCATAACGGTTGGTAATTCTGTTTTCATTTGACTGCCTGAGGTGACTCGCCTGGAAGACAGACTTTCAAGTTCATGTTCATTTCTAGCCAGGCCCTCACAAGTTTTGTGAAATGGCCTTCATCACATTTTCCTGTCTCTGTATTCGGCAATGAATTCCTCGGCTCTCATCTCCTCTTTTTTTCATCCTCTCCTCTCCTCTCCTCTCCTCTTTTCTTCCCACAGCTACTTTTTCTCCAGACCTCTCCCTGCATGTGTGCAGCAAAGCTCTGGGGAATTGACTGATGTTTGTTTACAGCACTATCAGTGAACTCGTGTCATTTAGACAACCTCTGGTAAATCATTTAGACAAGACTGCTACCTCCTGCCCCACATATAAAGATTTCAGTTTGTGAGAAAGAGATGCACCCAGATGCAAGCAGAGAGAGATGGAGTCTGTCTCCGTAGATTTAATTCCCCTTCTATTTGAGACATTGTAGACTTGCACAGTACAGGAGTGTAGATGCTAAATATGGATGCTTGGGTGGATAAATGCTTTTGTTGTGCTTAGTGATCATTTGCCTGCATGAACTCTAGTTCTTGTTGTGGAGTCTAAGGTGTAAAGAGAATAAATTAGAATAACAAAGAGCTTCCAGTTTTTGTGTTTGTCAGGCTGAGCGACTCACCTGTATAACACAAATTATTCTCAAATGAAAATTATGGAAAAAAAAAGCTTTATCATTCTTTTTTTCACTGCATTGAAATAGCCTCCACTCCGTAGTTTATGGAGGTCCAGTGTTCATTAATGGATATGGTACCCATCTCTAGTCACTACAGCCTTGATGTTCCAATGTTCATTAAAGGGACACCAGGCAACGTTTTCGTGTTAATTAATCATCTTCGTAAGTCGGTATATGGTTAAATAACTCATTACAGGGCGAATGAAGACTCTCTCGCCCACCCCTACTGCCTGTTGGAAGAATATCCCACTTGCAATTTCAGTGTATTGTACCCGCCGACCTTCAGTCTCACAAAGTCTCAGACATCGCAAGAAGCAGGATCAGTTTACATCTGCATCTACAGCACAGAGGCAGGCTAGCGTAACGCTAGCGATTGTTGCAAACGTGTGTATAATGGCAGAGCCGGCGAAGAAGCAGCGAAAACCCTTGACGGAAGATGCAAAGCAAAGGAAAAGAGCTTCAGACCGACCGAGGGCTCGCACATGTATAGACACATACAGACGCTAGGGGGAGTTTCGTAGCGAAAAAGCATCAGGCTTGCCTGGTGTCCCTTTAATGGATATGGTAGCCATCTCTAGTCACTATAGCCTTGATGCTCCAGTGTTCATTAATGGATAAGGTAGCCATCTATAATCACTATAGCCTTGATGCTCCAGTGTTCATTAATGGATATGGTAGCCATGAATAGTTACTATAGCCTTGATGCTCCAGTGTTCATTAATGGATATGGTAGCCATCTATAGTCACTATAGCCTTGATGCTTCAACAAAAATCCACAAAATGAAGTCTTTCGTCTGCAGGGCTACACTATTTTTTTAAACAAATTCAGTTTCAATCATTTATCCAAGGCCACACACATTTCACTCACCTTTTAGTCAGGGAACATAATCATCTTTGGTATTCACACTTCCCTTTGAAATCCCAGCTGTGTCCTCTTCAGAAAGGTTTAATTATGACCTTTTGACAAACAGCCTTTAAAGCTCGTAGCGGGGGATGGAAGATACAGCAAATCACATGTCCTTGCTTAATTCCAATTTTGGAGATTTTTTTCTTGGTGTTTTTCTCCTGTCCAGTTTTTGGAGAGTTTTACCAATACGACTTATTCTTTCACAGTGCCTTTGTGTGCGATCACACGCTGTGGTCTGGGGGATAGTCTTTGGGTGTAATCTTCGTTTGGAGCCCATTCCTTCAGAAGAAAGTGCTTTGTTTGTTTCCTGGGTAATTGCAGTAGAAACTTGAAACTTTACATAGAAATGAATGTGGATGAATGGGGTTTCAATTAAGTCACAGGCTATGTGTGTGGGTTTTTTTTTTATGGAGGCTGAAACACAATTCCATTCCGTGAAAGAAATGATTGTGCGAGCTGGTCACATAAGCAATTGCCTATTTTCCACCCTGTTCCCTCACGAATATGGTTTCTCACTTCATTAGACAAAGAATGAAGAAACAACAGTATTGGTCTTAATTGAGTTTTTCCCCCTCTCTGTTCTGTTCTCTGCTCTCTCCTAGGTGGGGATCTTCAGGTGTGCCAGCCCAAAGGCCTGACCTGCTGCACACGCAAGATGGAGGAGCGCTACCTGGTCTCTGCCAAGCAGAACATGGAGTCCAGTCTGCAGGCCACAAGTGCCCAGCTCAAGCTCCTGATCATCCAGAACGCAGCCCTTTTCCAAGGTGAGGTAGCCCCAAGGATGCTCATTTCATTCACAATCTCAGTCCATGGCCTCTGCTAACTGCCTGAACTGGTGACAAGTGAACACGTCAACTTCTCTTAAGTTTGGTGATGTGTCATGAGCCCAATCAATACAGGTTCAATAAATGTCATCTAGTTACAGTACCTGATGCACAAAGGGGCCAGTGCTTTTCCTTGGGTACTATTGATGTGTTTGTGTTTCCAAAGCTGGACAGTCCCAGTGGAGGTAAACAATTGGTTGCCGGGAGACAGAGGTAGGTCTGTGTACTGATAAACGACTCCCCCTGATATGCCAATTAAACGGCCGGTGTAATTTGGCGTGAGTGGATCGTCTGTGCTTATTGCTTTACACTAACAGCATTAGGGAGAGCCACGGAGGCTTTCCTCGGTCTCCTTCTTGGAAAGGGGTTCGATGCTAATTGCTTCAGCATTCGGGTCCCTGGAAGAACTCCCTAAACAGCCCACAGAGCCTCGGAAAACATCCTGGGCCTGTCTAGTCTGATTTCCCCCGGACTCCCATCGGTGAATTGAGGCTGCCTAGTTGGAAATATCTTTCTCCCTTCTCTCAGTATCTATCTCGGCCTCTTTCTATCTATCTCTCTCTCTCCCCCCATCACCCCACCCGCAGCTTTTTTCTTCTCTCGCTCGCTTTCTCATTTATTCTTTTGTTCTTTTTTTTTCTTTAGCCAAAGATCAAAGGGCTGTGCTTTCTGCTCCCACTCCTGTCTCTTTTCCTCTCTCTCTCCCTCTCTCTCTCTTTCCCTTCTCTCGCCTGCTCTCTCTTCCCCTCCCTCTATCCCCAAACCGACCTGCCTTTTCTCTCACACTCTGCCGACTGCACTGCAGATTTGGAACTTTGAAGTCAACTTTATCAAGCAATCATGAAAGCCAGGAGACACTTTTTTTTGATTGGGGGATCTGATGACAAGCCCTTTGCGTCAGGAGAGGGAGCATTGCTGCACTTTGCAAGCGGAGCTCTTTGATTGGGTCCCTTTGCTTCCTGTCTGCCAGGCGGCAACAGTCACTCCACCAATCCCCAGCACGCGCTCTGATCTCCGTCTGCACCGCCAGCATTAGTCCTCCAGGGTCTTACTGTAGTGGCCTACAGTACTGCATCAGCCTGTCACTTGAGACAGCCCCAGTTCTGCCATGAAAACGGTCTATGAAATGTGATGCGTGTGCAATAGGGCCATGGATTTAGCGTGTTTTGTACTATCATGTACTCGTGTACCCCTGAACCGTTGACGGTTGCATAGGAGATGGAATTGGTCTGTGTTCTCATGTTGGCATGTAGCGGCAGAGCTCTACTACGCATCAGAGGGCGAGAGAGACTTGGCTTCTCAAGTGCAGCCCTGACACTCACCCTGCAATATAAATAGGCAGTGCCTTCAGAGCCGCTGTGCAAAGACTTCTTCATACGCAAGGAGTCCTGTGATCTCTGGAGAGAGAGCTCTGATCTGTTACTCCTTTTTCAGAGGCCGATGATGATATCGCTTTAAAGAAATGGATGCATTTCTATGAGCACGATGCAACCACGAGCTGTGGTTTGCATAGTGTCAGCTTGAAATAATCCTTATCTCTGCATTAATGTATTTATCTGTCTACGTGCATCTATGCATGCACATAAACACACACACACACACACACACACACACACACACACACACGCTGTAGAGGTTGATAGAGGTAAAAAGGTTAGAGAACAGCACAGGCAAAGGACAGTGTGCTGAAATGTCAGTGAATAACAGCATAGTCTACCGATGACACACCTCATCCATATGTGATATATAAAATCCACAGCATTCTAAGAATTGTGTCATGTCCTAATCGTAAAATGTGTTTTTGAATGTCATCATGCATACCATACCATACCATACAGAAATGACTGAGTTTTCACTTTCCATCACAGCATAGCTCTACCTAAAGGCTTTTAATCTAAAGGATCATTTTCCAGGGCTTGTAACAAAATGGTGGTAATTGTGGTGCATTTGTATTCAACAGTAAATAGATCAATTAGGATTCATTTGGATGTGTCAGAGCAGAGTGGAATTGTAATAATTGCTGTGCATTTTTGTGCACCATTAAACAGACTGATTTGGACTAAATATGTGTCTGTTAAAGTAGTCAGTAGTCAAATGTGAGTGACGGCTCTGTGAGCTTGTGCATTAAACAGTAGATGAGGAAAGCATGTGGGTGATTATTAGAATGCAGACAGGAATCACAGAATGTTTAGGACAGTCAGTCAGTCAGTCAGTCAGTCAGTCAGTCAGTCCATCCATCAGGTCTGCTCTCAGAAAAAAAAAATCTCATCAGTGGATTTGCTTTGCCCTGTCATGTACAGTGATGGACAGTTCTAATTCATGTTCACAGGAGGAGAGGGAGAGGTGGAGGGGGCTCTGGACTAAGGGAACAGAGTGGCTGGTTGACATGGTTGTCCATGAGAATCAGAGCTTAGGCTTAGAGAAAAACTTTCAGATTCCATTTGGTCACGGATAGCCTTCTCTTCCAATAATATAAATATATAAAGTTTACCCCCCGCAGAGTAAGTTTTAATAAGTTAAGAGTCTCTCTCTCTCTCTCTCGCTCTCTGCGCGCACACGTGTGTGTGTGTTTGGATACAAGCATGTTGAGTTGCTGCCTATATTTACTCTCCTTGTCAGTGGCAGGGGCAAGTCAGATTCACCTCACTGTTGCTGGGTGCCAAGGGACACACATGCTTACACACAAAACACACACACACACACACACACACACACACACACACATATCCACAGGCATGTACACACATATACTTTGCCTTTCATCCCTTTTCCCTCCCTCTCAAAGTTAGCGTTGCTTCGGCCCCTCAGAGATAAGGAGGACTTGGGCGAGATGACGAGAGGCCGGGACATGGGGAGAGCAAAGCAGACGAGAGGAGCTCTCTCACTAAACCCAGTCACTGGCTGATAAAGGCACTTGGCACAGCGGGGCCACCGACTGCCCAAGGTAGACAACTGAGAACAAAAAGCACTGCACAGTAAACAAGCGGATGGGAGGGGGGGGGGGGGGGGGCATATACCAACAAGTTTCTCTGTGTTCGCATGCACTTGCTCGCTCACTCGCTCTCCTCTCCGGCATGAAAGGAAACTGGGACGGAAGGTCCCAGATGGCGGTGAGAAGGACAGCCCTGTAGGATACCCGCCAACCACTCCCTCCCAGGCTCCCTCGGGGCCGCAGCCGTGACGTTGGCAGCGGAGCCTCGCTCGCCGAGCGCTGCCTGGAAGGGGAGCCCTCTATTGTGTTCCTCCTGAAATTGAGTCCAAGCGCAGAGGCAGCGTGTGCATCCCACGCCGACGGAAGGCCTCGGGGAGCTCCGCTTATGTCTAAAGGGGCCTGAACTTTGACTAATGCCCATGGTGTTGGAGGCTAGCAGGAGAAAAAGTCCTTGTGCTGAAGGCAGCCAGTGTTTACCTGGAAATACAATTGCTCATGCAATACAAAGGCAGACCTGATTTCTTTTCCCTTGCTCAGAAGCCAAGTGAGGAAGTCGATTCTTGTTTTCTTTTTGCTGTCTGAAACAGAACTTGTACAGTATATACTGTGTATATGTTGTATTGTATATATTGTATCATGTATATATTGTATATACTGTGTAATATATATCTTTCATACACTACAATGCTGTTAGCATTGCATTATTGTGATTAGGAGGATGTTATTAGGTTTGATTACTGTTCTAGGGATCTCATGAACTCTCAGCTTGATTGAAATGTAGGATCAAAATTGCCTCTTGTTGGCTCAGCACGTCCTGTCTGCATTTGTGAACATTTGTTGATCAGCGAGCAAGCATCCCATTAGCACTTTAAACAAGAGCAGGGAAGCCTCTATCGACATTCAGTCTACTGGATGAGTTTTAATTAACATTAAATGTACATGGGATTAGAATGGCTCGCCCCAAAGAACCCCTGCAGGGGTGTGGAGGCTGACCTTGAGATTAGGTTGCCCGGTGCAAGCGGCCCACGTGGACGAAATAATGAGCTCTGCCCGCACACAAATCAGATCCGGCAGCGCCGGAGATGACGGCAGGTCAGGGTCTCGCAGAGCAGAGCAGAGCATCTTCTCACGCTGTTGGCGGGTAATCAAGGTTCCAGAAATGGCCTCGCAATTGTTAGTTGCCACAATCCAGCTGCACTGCTTTAGGTGCTCTGGTTTAGTTGCTCTCTCTCTCTCTCTCTCTCTCTCTCTCTCTCTCTCTCTCTCTCTCTCTCTCTCTGCTCTCTGAATTCTCAAATTGGTTGGGTCAGCTGCATGCTCTCTTGTGCACTGCCATTTCGGGAGAGATGGCCCCAGAGACGAGCTGGCATAAGGGAGAAGCAGATAGATGAGAGGGGAAGCCCCAAAGCCCCAGAAACAGACAAATTGGTGGGGCACCAGAGACTTATTCCAGATAGATATCTGGCTCCTTTCCCTTATTGAGTTTGATTGCACAACTCTCTGGCTTAGCATTCAAGCCACTTGGCTCACAAGGTATCCCCTCTGCTCCGAGCCCATCTTCAATATTTCTTGACTATGTTCCCCCATGGAGTCATTCTGTGTTGAGAAAAACTTTTCACTCAGAAGTAGTAGATTGTAGATTGGCATACTGCTAAGGCCGCCACAAATCCATTGAAGTTGTTTTCTCGCCGCCTAGGGCGAGTGCAATAACTTAATAACGGGTAGAGGCGGCTGTGCCGTCTCTCAAACAAGCCTACTGTGTCTCGTTTACCAGACAATTTGGAATTAACTGCCCATTACCACTGCTTTCTCTATCAACTTGTAATTAGTTTTTACCCCACACTCCCTCTTATTGTTGTTATTATCATTGCCATATATGCTCATTTGCTTTGGCAAGATGGGATCGTTGGCGCGTTTGCGGCAACTCCGCTGGGTACCTAACTCATGTGGATATTGATTCCGTGCGGAGCGCTGTAATCCTGTCAGTGATCTTTCTCGCCTGGCTCGGTGCTATCGTTAAGCAGAATGGAGCCGCGGAGGCTTAGCGAATTAGGGAGGGCTTAGCATGTGCCAGCCCGGAGTCTGGAGGGAGCCCCTCTGCACATCAGTGAGTCAGCGCTAGGTCCCACTAGACCTGCGGCCGGCTCCGACTGCGGAAGAGGTGATATTTACTGCCGGCCCGTCTCCTCTTTTATGAGTTGTAGTGTAAACTGCCATCGGCGAGCCACCACTGTCAGGCCTGTTTGCAAATATGACACAGATGGGGGTCATCACGGGCAGCTGTCCATAACCTCGCTCACATTAGCAGGGAGTGCTGCTCTGGGCATGAGGAGAGGAGACGCGCTCAGACGAAGCAGCAGAGAAGCTATTAGATGAAGTAACAGAATCTCCTCAGCAAGTAAACAAGCTCTGCTAAAGATGAGGGTTTACAGAGACACTTAGTCTGCTCAAAGCATATTCATAAAAATGACCCAGTAAATGAAGTGATATCAGGGATAAGTACTGTCCTTGCGGCATGGCATATTAATACATTGAACATTGATTAAACACCATGACATTGATTTTATTGTTTTTTTTTTCTTAACTGATTTCTAATGCCCCTTAGATCCGTAAGGGATTGAATGTGCTTGAATGTCTGAGACGGATCTTTGCTTTTAAACTGATGAATAAACCTATATCCTCTTCAGTTTTTCCTCAACTGCTCAGTCATCTGCAGCCAAATGAATAAGGGAACCATTAGTCTTGTGTTATGTCACTCAGGCAGCCGAAGAACTTTGTTCGAATTAACAGGATTTAGAGCTGAGTCGTCTAACAACTGTCTTAGCTTTTCAAGTGGCAGAGTTAAAAGTGTGCATAAGAGGCGAAGCTCATTTTCCAGCAGCGGCGCGTGGGCCAAGGCAGCTCAGCGAGCTTGTTGTCTTACGGCTTTTTTTTCCCCAGCTGTGTTTTTTTTTCTCCATGTGTTTAATCGCCCTGGCGACTTTTGATTCTCACCGCTTGCCTTCCCCAAAATTCGGCATCTGCCTCTCTGCTGATAGTGTGTCGGCCGGTCGTCTCGGCATGGGGTGCATTTGCATACTATTTCCACCACAGCTTGGGAAATCTTCAATAGCGGAAGCTTTATCGCCCTGGAAAGAATGGAGAGGCCCTGCGAGGGAGAGTTTCATGTTGGAGCGGAGTGGAGCTTCGCTCGTGCAGTGGGCTGGTATTATTTCACTCGAAGGCTGATATCTCCGTTGAGATAAAGGCTAGGTCTCAGTGACATTCAGGCTTGTCGAGGACTACCACTGTGAATGTCCAGATGCGAGGGCATGATGGACAAATCGGCGTAAACTGGACATTGCGTGGTTTCCTCTGCCTTCCCTTTGTCTGCCTGATGCATTACCCTCGGCAAATGACATGCATGCGCAGGCGTCCTTGCCTTGCATGCACAAACCCATTGTTGGTCTTTGTGTCTCTCCCTTCCTCTCTCCCGGCGGCATACACCCCCCACATCCTCTCACTCATATCCTCCTGCATACTGTACACATGCTCGCTCCCATGCAGGCGGGCAGGTATGGATTTTCAGACACATTTTCTGCCTTAGGGAGCCCTGTGTCTGGTCCATACTCCTCAGACACATACATTCACACCACCCCTCTCTCCATCTCCCCTCCTCTTTTACTGTCTCTCAAGTGCAGGCACACACACACACACACACACACACACACACACACACAGGTATGGATTTTTGTCCATGCTTTTGCCCCAGGGGGCTGATGTGTTGTCGGGTTGTTGGGGGGGACTGAGGAAAGAGCTTGTCTCTCACAGCTCAGTGATAATTGAGCCAGTCGCTGTCATTCCCGCGCGGAGCATCCAGCCTATCCAGCCTATCCAGCCTATCCAGCCTATCCAGCCTATGAAGCGCCACCTTAGGTGTGTCCCAGTGCCCGTAAAAAGGGATGTCCTACCACTTAACGTCTGTGTGGCACTGGCCTGTTTTACACAGCTCAGTAGGTTCTGTAACAGCCTCTCCTCTTGCTATTAGTGGGTCATACTTAATATTCTGGAGTGGGAGCTGATGCATGATAAAACGCCTCCAAAGGCGATAAGGTTGCTGTGATTATTTTAGTTCTTTTGATCACTAAATATTTTGTGTTTTTGTGTGCGTTTTGAAGTTGATGGGGGGAATCAATAATGACTATGCAATTCATCCAGCATTTTTTGTGTTGTGTGATCTTGGGAATGCTGATGCAGTAATTTGTCTTTGCGCAAGCACCCTGTAAAAAGTATTTTTGAAGAACCTTTTTTAGAACCGTTCTAATTAGTGCTCCCCCCTGTGCGTCAGTCTCTTCCCCTCTGTAGAGATGTTGCCCGTCGAGTCAGGCGTCGGTTCTGCGTCTCTGATGCGTCTGCGTGGGGTCGCTGACAGCTCATTAAGAGCTGCGGCGACTGTTTACAGGGTGCACTAGTTTGACTCTGAGTCACTATTGTTGGCCTGTTTTTTTTTTTTTTTTTCTCGGGAACAAACTTGGCTTGGGTTTTGCTGCTGCTTTCTATTTGTCGCTGGCGAACTGCGCTAATGATGTGGGCTGTTGCGTGTCTCTCTTGTTGGGTTTCATCATGGAAAACAAACAAACAGTGTGCTGCTCCCAGATCAAAGTGTTATTTGAAATTGGTATCATCAAACACAGCCCAGTTGGCGGAGTGCTTCCCCTCAACTCTGCAGCTGAGAGAGAGAGAGAGAGAGAGAGAGAGAGAGAGAGAGAGAGGAAAAGAGGGAGAGAGAGAAATGAGAGGATGGGGGAAATATTTTTTTTCCTCAGTGTACTGCTGACTGGATTATGGTCAGAGGGGGAGCAGAAGGCAGCGGAGTGAGCAGGGGGCACCAGGCCTTAGAATGCCAAGAGGCTCTCCATAGAGTTCCACTGCACATACACAGCGAGCGCCGAGCTCACAGACCGAGGACTTTCAATTTCATCTGCAGAAACACAGTCATTACCATCAACTGGCGCCCTCCCCTCCTTTGCAGCCATTGTTTGGAGTGCATGGAAAGAGGCCAGTGGCAAACTAGGAATGATTATGTTTTGAAGGACCTAGGAGGTGGAGCAGAGATACTGTCCTGTAATTTCGCCATTTTGATTTATGGCCAAACATTTCTGTTTGCGAAGGGAAAGCGGGAGGCTTTACAGCTAATATAGCATCCTTATGTCGGCCAAATGCAGAAAGAATGGGAGCTATAGAGAACGACGAACAGCAACCATGGAAGACAGGAAATGAAGGAGGAGAACAAATCCATCAATTGATGTTTCCTTATCTGACCTAAAACAGAGCCTGGAGGATGCATTTATGGAGGGTTTTTACAGTAACCGATGATGTGTCCGGGGACTGCAAGACATAATACTGTAAATAATCAGATTTTTTACCGTGTTCATTAATCAATAGGAATGCGATGAAAATGTCTTATATTACCCATCTGACAAATCAGCAGAAAGACAATCTGTGCCTCAACCAGAGTAATGAAAGTGCTTCCATCATCATGCGGATTTTTCATAGGAATTGTAGTAGTCCTTTTTTAACTACAGCTGTCTTCACTGAGCACCCATCTCATTCTGTGCAATATTCGTCAGTGAGTTGAATTGGGTGAGATGTGTATTTGCAGACGAGGTGAGCAGAAGCGTGAGGGTTCAGCTGTAGGGCTGTCCATATAAAGCCCGTGTGTGGCCGTGCCAGGAGGGCTCATTCTATAATTGAAAGCCGCTGCTCTCTGACCGCCCCCTCTTCAGCCTTCCAGGCCGTCTGTTACCTTCTGTCAAATCCCAACTACAAATCCCATGCAAAATGAATGCATGTTAAATGGCTGCCATGCGCCTTCTGTTTTGCTATCTATCTTTTTTTACCCTTCTTTTTTCCCCCCGCTCCCGGCCCGTACGTGATGGTTAGAGGTGTCTGCTCAGCGCTCTCACCTTTTGGCCTCTCTCCCCCCGTGTCAGGGTTTGTCATCTCACCTCCCCGGGCTGCCGCCTCTGCCCTGCCTGCGTGTTTAAAGGCCAGGGGGATGCATTTTTCATCGGGGCCAGCCGCTGCATTATTGAGCAGCTTACGCAACCCATGAAGTCAGCCACCCAAACATGGCCATGTCAGAGGCCTGGGAGGTGACTGAGAGAGCGCGAGAGCGAGCGAGTAGGATAGAGAGAGAGAGAGCGAGGGAGAGAGGGAGAGTGAGATGAAAAGTGATTGTGAGAGGCAGTAAAAGGCTGCTCTCTTTCGGCACAGCGTGTGGGCGGCGCTAGGTGGAAAGGGGTCAAGCGTACTTGACCAACACCTACGCTCACCTGCGGTCAGACTCTATATCGCACTCAGAGCAGATTTTGAGAAGCCATTTCCGTGAAGAGCGGCTCTGAGATTTGGGGAGAAGCACCTAACAGATGGGCTTTGTCAGGTCTCCAGCTGCTTAACACAGCAGAGTGACCCCCCTGCCCTCATCCCCATTAGACTCGAGGTGTGCGACTCCCTCGTCCCATGGAGTGACCGCGTGAATAATTCAGCAGCAGGGGCATGTCGGCCCAGCAGGTGAGTGTGTAAGTTGGATTGCCGGACGGACCACCCCGGGGTTTGGAGCAGGGCATTGTGGGATGCAGGACGAGGGCGGAGAGTGGGAGGGCTGCGTGCTTGGCTGGGCTGATGGGCATTTGTCCCCAGTGCTCCCAGTTGAACCCCATCTACCCCCCTCCCGTCGTCCCCACCACCCCTCCCCTCCATCCCGCTCCTCGTCCCCAGGACACCAGCAGCTAAGTGGGGGATGGAGGCAGTGCTCCGCCGCGCTCAATCACTCGCTTCCTCTCCATCTTTTCTCTGTCCTCCACCCCTCCATGTGTCTGTCAGTGTCCATGGATCACACTGATGGATGAGAGGGTGAGGAGCAGCCCGTTCCTCTCGCTCTCTGCTGCCCGGCGCAACACTCCATCCCACCCCACCCCACCCCACCCGGGCCCCCCTCGTGGCTGAGATCCACCACAGCGAGAAATCAATGGATTGAAAAAAGTGTTTTCCTGCTATTAGAGGAGATGGCACTCGGCGGGCCCTCAGATGAGCACTCTTTCTAGCGAGATGAAGCAGAGGCACTGAATAAATGAGCGCTCCCCCTGAACGCTCACTGTGCACACACACACACACATACAGTACACATACACACACACACACACACACACACACCCACACACACCACACGCACACACACCACCCACACACCACACACACCCATACACACACACACATACACACACACACACACACACACACCACATACACACCACACTGTGAGCCCACCCTAAGTGAGTGAGTTGGCAGACTAAGAGAGCTCAGACTGAGTATGCTTGACTTAACCTCCAGCTTAACCTCACCATTAGAGATTTCCATCGATATCCCCTCTCCTCTGAAGCCAGCAGGTGAGGGATGAGTAAGAGAGGAGGTGCAGGAGGCGCAGGAGGAGATCAAGAGGGGGAGAGAGCGGGGGCGGCAGAACCGCAGGATCCGGAGCTCAGCACCAGGGATCACCTCATGGGCTGGCCCTCTTCCGCTCACTTCCCAGCGGGAGCCGGCAGGAGGCTGGGCTGGGTTTCCATGGAGGTGCTGGGACTCACTGAGAGGTGGGAGAGGAAGATGCTGAGGCGGTTGCCCAGGCCTCGGTGTGGTGCGGGACAATGGCACAACGCAGATTCTACAGTGTAAGGAGGTGGTCAGGATGGCCCCCCTGTTTATGTGACGACGAGCTTCTACCTCCTCTGCTGCTTGCCCACGATGCCATACATGCTGTGGGATCTTCCTCCCAATGAGGCCCCCATGTGGGAGCTGACTAACCCACCTCCTATAGGGAGCCACTGGGGAGGTGTTGGAGGTGTTGGAGGACCTCCCAGCCAGGCTGATTCAGGTGCTACTCGTGCAGAGAGTCACTTCAGTCACTCGTCAGGAGATTAAACTCAAGGCCTGTGTCAGTCTTTGCTGAAGCTTTACACATTGTGGGTTGTGTTTTAGATTTCTGAAGGATTTCATTTCAGCTATACACTATAAAATCCATATAATAGCGCCACTCTTCCTACAGGCTCAGTCACTCTCGCTGTTTTTGTCAAGCTCTTCAGTGTTTCCTTATCTGACATGATCTGCTGGCTGTCTGTGGGATTGATCTGCTCTGCAGCTGCACAGGGCTGCCTGGATTAGAGAGTTCAGACAGGTCCACGTTTGGATCCTCTGTTCAAACAACAGTGTCATTTTCCCAGAGTTGCTGAGCAGTGCTGTCTCACCCACACTATGTAGGTTATATTGGACTGTGCAATATAGACACTGCAGACAAGATGCTTGCTCTTCTGGGTCTGGGCTACATGCATGTATTCCTGTCTTTTTTGACATCTCTGTGCTCTCTCTCTCTCTCTCTCTCTCTGTGTCTGTGTGTGTGTGTGTGTGTGTGTGTGAGTTGGTATGCATTTCTTAGGTCAACTCTGATTTCCCTTCATCTGGCAGCCGTGTCCTGTTTGTCTGAGTGCGCGCGTGGTTCTGATTTGCATGCCCTGGTGGGCATCCCAGCGATATGGGAAGTCAGGGAGAGTTCACGGGTTCATGCAGTTTTAATCACTGGACTTACTTTCGTACTTTTCGCGAGCGAGCGCGTTCATTCTCGTCCTCTGCACTTGGCTGCCCTGTTACGACATGTCTCACGCCAGGAAGTGCGCTACGGAGAGAATCTGTGACATGTGGCTGCGTAGAGCAAGGCTGTGGCTTTGCCTTGCGGGAAGGTTAAAATGGCTCCTGTCCTTCACTTTGGTTCTGACACGGGTCCCTGGGCCATCTTTGCCATTTCTTTCCCTCGTTCTCTCTATCAGCCTCTCCTCGCTCAGTTTCATGTGGACAGAGGGATTTCCACTTTGGAGGTGTGATGAGGAGCGCTTCCATCTCTCACCCAGAGCTGCCCCCCGCACAGCCCTCTCCATCTGTCTGGCCCTCCCCTTCACTTTCTGTCTCTCGTTCTCTCTCTGGCCCTCTCTCTCACACAAGCACACACACACAAATACACACACACACACACACGCACAGAGCCTGTCTTTACACTTATTATCACTCGCTCTTTCTCTGACATGCGCACACACACACACATACACACACACAGAAACACTCTCCCCTCTCTCTGTCTCTTTGTCTCTCTCTCTCTTTCTGTCACACATACACACACACACACACACACGGACCCAAGCTGTGGTGTTTGAGGTAGAGGTGGTGCCTGTGTCTGTGCGTGGGCAGTGCACACTGTGTGTGTGTGTGTGTGTGTGTGTGTGTGTGTGTGGGTGTGAGATAACACTTTTAAAAATCTGCCACAAAGACTCCATGCTGGTCGTAAGCAAACACTTGTGCCATTGTCATTTTAATTGTGTTAGTATCACTGCGTCAGGCACGACGGTGTCCTTGAGTCCCCAAGCGTCTCCACAGCTCCATATACAGCACCAGCTCCTGCTCCCTTGACTGCGTTTGCCCTTGTGCTCTGCTTTTCGAAAGCTTTATGAATATTTTTAGTGTTGAAAATGAAAATGTTCCTAAATAGACTGTTGATGACTTAATTTATTCCTTATTCTCTCCCTAAACTCTCAGCTGGATGACTGCATGGCTATTTTAGACCGAACGTCACTGTTACCAGTTAGGCAAAAATAGAGCTGATGAACTTGTGAAAAGCAATCATTACCAGACATAAGGATAGTAGCCATACTCATAAAACAGGGAAGTCAACAAGACATGATAATAGAGGACTGTGTCGGAAGGGACAGATTCTATGCAGAGTAATGACTCAAGACAGAATCAGAGGGTTATTCCGTCATTAAACGTAATGAATTCTACGCACCATCTCTCGTATTCCCCCATGCGAGTGGAATAAGAAATAGGCCTAATGTGGGAATATGATATGAGCTGCGCCCTACAGGTAAGAGAATGCCTGGAGCCACATGAAATCTCATAGTCTGATTGCAGTCAATTCCCTGGAATGATGCAAAACTCTTCATGTCAAAACATGGCAATCTCACGAGGCCTTTCATCTAGTGCCTAACCGTTTAATTTCTCTATTCTGCCTTCTGCCCTGGGTTTGGAACATTTCCTAGTGGTGCTTTAGCTATGTACGTGCAAGGAACCTATTTTGTTTTATTAAAACAGAAACATTAAAATTGTCTGATTGGTGTGCATTGAAATTCAATGTGAAACCCTGCATGCTCTAAACCCCCCTTGTCTCGGCGTCCCAGTGGACAGCAGTGCCACAGAAACGTGACATGACATGACACAAACATCACATGAATGCTGTCACTCAGATGTGATAGCTGCGCTGTATGCATGTGTATGTGTGTGTACATCTGATCCCAGAGGTGTGTCGGGGTTCACTCTGCAGCCCCCTCCATGCTGCGCTGCTGAACACACTTCATTATTCCTCATTGCAGTCTTCTCGCGTCGCGGATCACAGCAACAAACACCTCTCTGGCTGATTGGCCCACAGTTTGTGGAACAAACAAGCAGGCAGCAGGCAGCTCTTCATTTGGAGAAGCGCAGGGGCTCGGTGGCGAGGAGAGACGTGCGTGTGGGTTAAGTTTGGTTTTTTTCTCGAGCGGAGGACGGGAAGGTGGGAGCGGATGGAGGGAATGACAGATGAGGCGGCCGGGGTGGAGGGGGTGTGGGGGTGGGGGGGCGATGAGTGGTGCTTTGGTGGCGGCGTGTCCCGACTGCGCTGTCTCATTAGGGACACGTTTGGCCAGAACCTCCTGCCACTAATCAAAGCCCATTATAGTGCATCAGCGTCTCTGTGCCAGGGGAGTCTTTGGCGAAAAACTACATCTGTGTGTGTCTCTTTGTGATTGAGGGAGAGTGAGAAGGAGAACGAGAGAGAGAATCTATTTATGTTTGTTTCTTTGAGGGAGCTTTTTTGTGTACATGTGTGTGCGCACGCACGCTTTTACTGTATGTGATTGTATGTTTCATAAAGCAGTGAGATAGAGAAACATCAAAAGAAAATCTCTATGGGCCCTATCATGACATTCTAAACCGCATCGTCACTCGTCAAAAGCTTATTCAAATTTAGTAGGATGTCCAGTCCACATTGGGAGGGGTTTCGTTATCAAACGTTGAGCGCATGGCACAACAAGGTGTTCCTAGGTTTTTTAATCAGTCATATGGGTGTGTTTGGGGCGTAACATCATTTAAACCAATGAGCATGACATCTGTCATTCCCTTTAACGGTGCAATTCAAATTGCAAATCTCGCGTCAAATAAGGGCTGCCGGTATTTTGACATTCAAGAATAAACCATATTGAAGGATTTTTTTTTTGAGACCATTATGGAAGTCATTCCACTAAACCATGCTTTACTAAAACCTAGCATAGCCTTCATGCATTTGCACTTTCGTCTATTATTTGAACTCATTGGCAAAGTGAAACTAACTTCACCAAGGTGTTAGTCAATGACAAGACAGTTCTATGCAGTTACTTTCACTATTGACTGACGATGGGTTACCATCGAAAAACATAGGGCTGAAAAGCAACACTTACCCAAATATTGCTCAAATGACTGAACAAAACAACATTTATCCTGCAGAGGGTTGCTTATATCTCGTGACAGTGCGTCTTCAGCTGTGCTCCATAACGTGTCTCTTGCCTCTCCCTAATCACTTTTAACCGTCATTTACCAATTTGCAAATGATGGTGAATAACTACTCATCATGAGATGTACAGTATTTCGTAATATCTTTATTCTAATTATGTTTCCCATTATAATCGTGCAATTTGTAATGTTTTGCATGAGCGATGCGCTTGGTGTGCGTTCATGAATGATAGAAAGGATGCGCGTGCACCTGCCAATATGACTGTTGACAATGCGCTCTTAAAATAACATAAACAACTCGCCATAGACTTCTGACCAGGTGTACAATAGCGATTTTTAGACAATGTGCCAGGCCACTCCCTAGGTTATTAATTGCCACACCCCTGGGCGTATTGTTTCAAAAATAAACATGCAAAATACCGAATTAAACTTTGCGCGGGTGGAAAACGAGTTTTACGCCATGCGCCAGTGTGCAAAATACAGCCTTATGTGTGGTATTGTGTGTGTGTTTGGTTTATTTAAGTGTGTGTGTGTGTGTGTGTGTGTGTGTGTGTGCGCATTTGTGTGTGTGTCTGTGTGCGCATTCGCGTGTGTCTGTGTGTTTTTATGTGTGAGTATAACATGGCCAACATTCCCCCAGACCGTAGAGGAACTGCACTCTATATGCTGTTATTGCGTGCGCTTGCAACAGAGCTCCACCAGGACCAGTCCACAGCCCCAGCAGCTCAGCTGAGCTCTCCCCCTGTACTCTGCCCTTTCTTTAGCCCCTGCTGGACCCCACCCCCAGCTCACCCACCAGGGACAAGAGCACCGCCAGGATAGGATAGGATGGGGCAGGACAGGGCAGGAGAAGAATGCTGTGGGTGCAGAAACAGTGGAATGGAAAAGGAATAATCGAGGCCCTGAGAGAGAATGTGTGCTACCTTATGAGTGGGAACATGTACGGTATGATCATTACACATAGGTACTACTGTGTGTGTGTGTGTGTGCGTGTGTGAGTGCTTGTGTGTCCAGATGGCACTAATGGCCTCTAATGGCGTATTTGGTCAATTGCTTGGGTGTCATCCTTACCCTCCTCATCATCATTAGCTGCCGTGGAGACCTACACACAATCCGTTGGCACAGGGATATCGATTTGCCTTCGCAGGATTACATGTTGCCGTGGTCACTGGGTTTTTTTTCTGCGTGTGCAATAATGAGGACAAATTATCGAACCCAAGTTCCTGTTTCATTCCCCCTCATTTTCATTGTCTTACATATTACTTCCCCCATACCAGTGTGTGTGGTAATGAAGAAAAGAGAGATGTTCTTTGGAGAGAGAGTGAAAGAGAGGGAGAGGGAGGGAGGGAGGGAGGGAGGAGGGAGGGAGGGAGGGAGGGAGGGAGGGAGGGAGGGAGGGAGGGAGGGAGGGAGGGAGGGAGGGAGGGAGGGAGGGAGGGAGGGAGGGAGGGAGGGAGGGAGGGAGGGAGGGAGAGAGGGAGGGAGGGAGGGAGGGAGGGAGGGAGGGAGGGAGGGAGGGAGGGAGGGAGGGAGGGAGGGAGGGAGGGAGGGAGGGAGGGAGGGAGGGAGGGAGGGAGGGAGGGAGGGAGGGAGGGAGGGAGGGAGGGAGGGAGGGAGGGAGGGAGGGAGGGAGGGAGGGAGGGAGGGAGGGAGGGAGAGAGGGAGGGGAAGGAGGGTGAGAGGGATGGAGGGGGAGAGACGGAGCTAGGCGGAGGAAGAGAGGGAGGGAAGGAGGAGTGTGAGTGTGGGATAAAAGGAGAGGATGAGTGGTGCAGCCAAAGGCTCTCTCTAGCTGATGCTGCTCGCCGCTTCTCTTTCCTGTTGGAGACGTCCAGCAGCTGGTCCAGTTCCAGGAACTCCTGTCAGAGGCACACTACACGCTCAGATCTCACTCACTCACACACTCACACACACACATACCAACACACAAACACACACACATTCTCCCTCACTCACATACAGCATGCCCACACCCACACACACACACACACACACACACACACACACACACACGGATGTCTCTAAGGGTCTCAGCTTTAAAGATGAGCACCGCAAGGCTGTTGGAGCTCTCTCCTTCTTTCCCTCCCTCTGCTTTTCTTCTCTCTGTTCTTCCTCTCCTTCAGAGATCTCTCACTCCCCCACTGCTTAACAGCACCTACACCTACTTCCAGTACCCTCCTTATCACTCCTCTTCCATATCACTCCTTCTCTTCCATATCACTCCTTCTCTTCCATATCACTCCTTCTCTTCCATATCACTCCTCCTCTTCCATATCACTCCTTCTCTAGGGCAGCCATGGGCAGCCGTGGCCCACTGGTTAGCACTCTGGACTTGTAACCGGAGGGTTGCCGGTTCGAGCCCCGAACCAGTAGGCACGGCTGAAGTGCCCTTGAGCAAGGCACCTAAACCCCTCACTGCTCCCCGAGCGCCGCCGTTGTAGCAGGCAGCTCACTGCGCCGGGATTAGTGTGTGCTTCACCTCACTGTGTGTTCACTGTGTGCTGTTTGTTTCACTAATTCACCGATTGGGTTAAATGCAGAGACCAAATTTCCCTCATGGGATCAAAAAAGTATATATACTTATACTTATACTTATATCACTCCTTCTCTTCTCTTCCATATCACTCCTTCTCTTCCATATCACTCCTTCTCTTCCATATCACTCCTTCTCTTCTCTTCCATATCACTCCTTCTCTTCCATATCACTCTTTCTCTTCCATATCACTCCTTCTCTTCCATATCACTCCTTCTCTTCTCTTCCATATCACTCCTTCTCTTCCATATCACTCCTTCTCTTCTCTTCCATATCACTCTTTCTCTTCCATATCACTCCTTCTCTTCCATATCACTCCTTCTCTTCTCTTCCATATCACTCCTTCTCTTCCACAGTGCTTTTCTTTATTCTCATCTCCATTTTCTGTCTTCATCCCTCTCTCTCTCTTTCCTTCTAATCCCCACCATACATCCTCCCTCTCTCTCTCTCTCTCTCTCTCAGGCTGTCTGTGTGTCATATGGGTTGGGTCAGTAAGTGTGTTTGCTGGAGCAGGCCGCTGACATAAGCACTGGTGCTGCGCTAACAGCTCTGGCCATCTCCTCCTGTCAGTTTCTCTCAGGGCCCATCAACGCTGTGCACTCATCCTCTACTTTCTCTCTCTCTCTCCACCTCCTCCTTCCCTCCCTCCTCGTTGCATTTCGCTCCATCAGCTCCCTGCTCATTAGAGGGACAGGAGGGTAACCTTGAGGAACAGGAAACACAGTAGCCTGTGTGTTGTTTTTCCCTATGAGTGATGATGCCTGTTTGGTGCGCGTGTGGTCGTGTGGTGCTGTCTGAATGGGGATATTGTACAGAAAGTGCCTTGTATGTTTGCTGTTTGTGTGAGTCTCTCTGAGATGTTCTTGCATTCATCACAGCAACGACATGTCCCACTCTATCCCACTGTATGCTGTGGGGTTGGAAAGGGCCAATGTAATGGGTAGCAGAGCTATAATAACTGAGAAAAGGTCCCACCTTGAATCCACATTGAGGAAACCACTGTAACAAGACAGTGTCACAGAGAAACAGTAGCAAAGATGGATGGGGGACAGGAGGGGTGAAGCGTAAAGAAGGCTTCGTCTGACCACCCCCAGAACCAGGACAGGAAGAAACGCAGCTCTGAAATTGTAATTTTTCAGGACATTGTCATAGAGTGTGTTACTGCAGCCTCGGTTTTCTCAAAAGCCACTGTGTGTGTGTGTGTGTGTGTGTGTGTCACCCTGTATGCAATCCCCCTGTATACCCAACTCCCCTGTACTAACCTCATGTATGCCATCCCCCTGTACGCCAACCCCCTGTATGCCAACCCCCTGTATGCCAACCCCCTGTTCGTATGCAGAGCAGCAGTGAGGCTCCTCTGCGCAGATAGATGACTTAACATTTCACACTGGGCCTGCAAGATGAGGTGAATTAAGGCCAACTAGCAACGTGGAATTATCTCAAAGCAGAGGGCTGTGTGTGTGTGTGTGTGTGTGTGTGTGTGTGTGTGTGTGTGTGAGCGTCTGTGTGTGTGTCTGTCAAATCAGATGCCCTAGTTAAAGGAGCTTTAAATATGGTCCTGGCAACACCTCTACGGGTTTTTATAGGGATGTCTGAATGTCTTTTGGGCTGATTGGGCGTGGCTGTAGGTGTGTGTTTGTGTTTGTGTGTGGTCGGAGTGAGTGAATTCATTAAAATATGTGTGTGTGTGTGTGTGTGTGTGTGTGTCCTCTGCACGCTGGCTCAGTGGTCTAATTAAAAGGCCTCAGACAGCTCAGGATGCCAACAGGTGGCAGGATCAGGGCGGCTCGGCGGACTGGATCAAAGCCAAGCCACATAATTACACAACCTACCCGCTCCTCACTCACTCACTCACTCACTCACGCCAGCGCTCCTCTCTACTCCCCTCTACCAATCACTCTGTGTCTTCTCCCTGTCCGCTCTGTGTTGGTTGGTAATTCAGTCTGTATGGACGTATGCTCTTTGTATGTGGAGAAATGTTTTCATGTGTTTGCATGTTGTATGCCTGCATGCTTTCACAGATGTGTGTGCATGAGCATGCTGGTGTGTGTGAGTCCTGCTGTGTGTGTGTGTGTGTGTGTGTGTGTGTGTGTGTGTGTGTGTATCCTCGTGTATCCTCAGTGTCGCGCGCTCATCTCTCAGAAGAGCAGCCCCTCATCCGGCTTCATTAGAGCGCAGCTGGGCTCGGCTGCCGCTGCTGCTTCCTTTGAAGGGACAGACCTGCTCGGGCTCCACGGGCCCCTCTCCCTCCCTGATTAAACACCTCCTCTCCGCGCGCGCCGCCTTTGATGTCGGGGGTTATTAGAAGCAGGACCTTTGTGGCCGTCCGTTCCGCAATACGCCGCGCTTCCGAGGTGTCAGAGGAGATGCTGTGTCGTGCCTGTGCATTAGGGCGCAGCGGAGGACTTTGATGTCGGGGCGGCGAGAGGCTGGAGCCTTGGTGAGGTGGCGCTTGCGTTTGTTTGATTTCTTCATCTGGGACTGGGAATGGGAATGGGAGGATCCCGCGTGGTGCTGGCGTTGCTTCTGTGGTCCCGTTTTGGGAGCTCATCAGTTTGTCTGCTGGTGAGTGTGTCTGGCTGGCACGCAGGTGAGCCTCGTTTAAGGCCCTGTCTGTGGCATTGGAGAGGATGTGGAGCAATAACGCGCCGTTTCATTGGACCATGCAGGACTATGCTAACAAAGAGCTGTGTTAGAGTGTTGCTGAAGTCTGATTGGTCAGGATGTGCAGCAGTGTTGTTCAGTGCCTGTTCCTCTCATGATGGGATTTGTCACATCAGGTGTTATGATCGTGTACCTGAGGATGATTTGTGCCTCGTGAATAGCACAAAGATTTGAGCTAAAATTTGTTTGATATTATTTATCGTCTTTGCCAGCTCTAACCATGAGAAGCCACTGGAAGAGGGGACGTTTTTTTTTTATATTACGTTCTATTTATAATGGAGAATGAATTTAGGGTGTAAGTGTCAGATTGTAAAAAATTAAACAGACTCTTCACTTCATGTTGGGGCAAAGTTCATCCAAGGGTCATGGGGCTGTTACTCTTCGAAAGCTGAGATTCTGCACGGGCGAGTGGCTGCCTCCCAGCCCTGGAGCATGGAGCATGGAGCATGGCCTGGATAAGAGCCTTGAGCTGATCCAGCCCCCTGCAGCAGGGAGAAGCCCTGTAGCTCAGCTTCTAGAGGAGCTTCTTCACTCAGGGTGACAGTGCCTTACTGCCGTCTTTGTATCTCAGAGTCTGGGTGTGTGTGTGTGTGTGTGTGTGTGTATGTGTGTGTGCACTGTATCTCTGAGCTGATTGTGTTGGAGTGTTTGCATTTAAGTATGTGTGTGTGTGTGTGTGTGCACATGCACTCTATATCTGAGCGGATTGTGTTGGACTGTGTGTGCATGCATGTGTGTGTGTGTGTGTGTTTGTGTGTGTGTTTGAATGTCCGTGTGACGGTGAAGTCCATGGCCCGTGGAGCACATGGCACAAGCCAGGCGTGAAATGCCGCTGGCAGCCCCGAGCTGCCCCCCTGCTGGGCCATGAACTTCTGGCACCGCCGAGGCATGCGTCTTTTACGTCTCAGGACCAACACACACACACACACACACACACACTCACACACACACACACACACTCATATACACACATACACACACACACTCACACTCCCCACACACACTCTTATTCCCTGGGCTTTAAAATGAGCTGGGCTTCATACGTGACATGTGGGCCTCTGGCTGCCTGGCTGCTGCTGGTGTGTGTGTGTGTGTGTGTGTGTGTGTGTGTGTGTCTCTGTGTAGAGTGGCTGCCTGGCTGCTGTTGCTGGTGTGTATCGGGCTGTCTACATGTCTGTGGTGCTCTCCAGAGGCTGCTGTGTTTTAAACACACTGTGACCACAGAGCGCTCTGTGTGTGGTGGGGGCTGTCACACGCTGCTGTGTCTCTCTGCCCACACACACACGGGAGACTATCTGACCGCTCGCTGGAGGCTCTCTGCCTCACAGACAAGCCTTCAGCACCATGGACAGCAGCTCCAGTCACAGGCTGATGATGGTGATGGTGCTAGTGTAGGAGCGTTGGGTTGGTGTTGGGTCCTTTTTGTTCTGTCTTCCCCCCCAACTCGAACCCAAACCCTGTCAGTCTCTCAGGCGGCGCACCTCTCTGTGCACTCTCACCTGCGGAAGTTTCTTCTTCTCTTTGACTTTGTTTCACTCTCTCTCGCTTTCTCTCTATCTCTCTCTTTACTTTCTACCTCTCCCTTCTAATCACTCCCCTAAGCGTGTGATTTCTTGTCTGCTGTCTCTGCACTCTTCCCAAGGTCTCCACCTCTCTGCTCCATGCATGCACATACCTCTCTCTCTCAATCTTCCTCTCCCCCACACTCCCTTTCTTTTCATCTCGCTCCTCAGCCCTTTCAATGCTAGAGAGGTACTGATTTTGACACGCACAGTTGACTGGAATGATAAATATTCTATCAGATCTCTCTCTCTCTTTCTCCCTCTCTCTCTCCCTCTCCTCAATTTTTTGGAAGGGTAAAAACAAAACAAAGAGTGACAAAGAAAGTGAAGGGAGAGAAGTTTCTCTCCTCCTCTCCTCTGTCTCCTCTTGAGTTTGTGAGTCACTTCTCCGCCCTCATCCCTGAGTTAAACTGAGACGTGTCTGTCCCTAACAGACGCCCTAGCCGCCCTCCCTTCTCTCAACATCAACTGTCAACCCCCCCCCCGCCCCCACCGCAAAAATAAGAACAGAAAAGGGGACAGCCTGTATCGCTGAAGCCTCAGCGCCAGAAAATAGCTGTGACAGGGACGGCTAAGAATAGCAGCGCATGGGCCAAGTTGATTTGGACGTGACTGATATTTCCTGTGGCTGGCAGAGGGGCCTCTGTTGCTGCCGCTGCGACTTTGCTTGTCTGCAAACAGCTTAAACAGTCTGGAGCCAGTCACACTGCGTAAGTAGCCTTCGTTGACTCCTGCAGCAGCGGCGTTTGTTTGTACTGTAGCTTGATGATGCACTAGAACAGTCCCAGGACACCGGCCCCTCCTGGACGCTGGTGCCCAGACTGGCTTGTATTGTTATTTGAAGAACCCCTCACCTCATGCTGGACCTACGGAGCCAGGGCTGTCTGGGGCAGCCCCTATGTGTAGCCTGGTTGGCTGATGGTTGTGCCTCTAAGTGCTAACAGCCTCCTACTTCCCCTTGGAGAGCTGTCGGTCTCTGGCAGCTAATGGCTGGACTGTCTGTTCTCCGCTGCGTTCACCATCACAAATGGGTCAGGTGAATGTGGGCCGCCGGCCCCCGGCCTGTCCAGGCAGTGCGTGCGGTGTGGTCCAGCCCGGCCGGAGGAAGGCCACACCTGAAGGTGCTCACGGCAGGGCCAGAGCCCCTCGGGCCACAGGTGGGAGCGCTGCTGTCCAGATCCAGCACAGACATCTCCACCCACGTCCATCTGAACAGCAGAAACACAGCTGTCACAACACTCTGACCATCAGTGGACACATTGATTGGAAAGAAAAGACAATCTATGGATGTCAGAGTGACATTTCTGACACGTTCGTGATGAGAACTATTTCCAGTGTCTCAGCAGAGATCAGAGCAGATGGCTGGCTCACTTTTCCAGGAGAAAAAAAAAAAGGAAACTTCTTATTCACCGAACCCTTAGCTGTACTGTGTGGTCTCTCCTTGCCTTGCCCAACTCCAACAGACCCTGCAAAGTATGTGGGCACTCTGCTCACCTTCTGCATTCATATTTGATAAAGGTTCACTTTCTGAAGTCTCTCCAACGCGCTCCACCCCAGCGCTGTGGCCTCACTATGAAAAGCCCCATGGCTGTGGCGCACAATAAGGAGCCGAGTAGCTGTACTCTGTGTAATTTTTCATTATAGGACAAGGTGACCTTTTCTTTTCTCTGTGTGTGTGCACATTCTTGCTTTTATTCCAAAGGAAATACTGTTGAAGCACAGTGCCAGCCAACAGAAGGGTGCAGATAAGGATGGGAGTTGAAAGAAAAAAAAATCACTCAGAGGCGAGAAAAAAGAAGACTTTGTTCCATTGAATTTTATAAATCCAATTATACAACTGTCAATACTAGTGACAGATCTAGTGACTCCTATTCATTCCCATAGGGGCAGTTTTCCTTTTCTTTAACAATATCAGACACAGACTCTAATTCAAGGCCGACTGTTAAATCTCCAGTGTAGTGCAAATCTTTGTTTCTGTTTACTCCAATCTGGGGCCTGTACTACGAAGTGGGGTTACTGGCTTATCTGGGTAACTTTGAGAGTAACTTGATCACGTGGGCGAACTTCCCGATTAACCCGCATCACTTTAAAGGTGGATAGGTTTTAACCGAGGTATGCTGCCATGGCAATTTACGCCTGCATCTCAAACCTGTTCGAAAGCAGGTTATGTTCTTGGTTAACCCGAGGTTTCCGCTTTACCACACCCTTTATAAGTACCACCCCTCCACTCAACAATTTCTCCCGAGACAATGTCGGCGCATCTGGATGATCAATCACGACATTGAGTGCAAATCGTGAGGGCTCTCTCTTCACAGGGCTTAGGGTTTTAGAGACCCGCCAGAAAATATATATAGGCTACCCGGCGATATTATTCATGCAGATATAGATTGTCAGCCGAGGGAATTCGTTATCTTTGTCAGATGATCTAGGCAGACGAAACTCGCATTGACCGGACGGAGAGGGCGCTAGAAGAAGTCGAGACAGCTTTGGAAGCAGCTACCAAGCGAATCACTTTCCTTGAGGCAAAAAACTGATGACCTAGAGAACCGGGGAAGGAGAAAGAATCTGTGCATATTTGGTTTAAAAGACGGAGCAGAGGGAGACCAAACACTCCTCAACTTTATGACGGACATGCTGCCAAAATGGTTGGAACTGCCACCTGAAAAGACATTCTGCATTCGGAGCTGGTTCATCGACATTATTTCAAGGAAGCCAAACCAAAACAGAGCGGTGCTGGTTCGCTTCCAAAGTTTCCAAGACAAGGAACTTGTATACCGGATGACAAGAAAACAAGAAGTCAAGCACGATGGGGCCAAGATTACATTTGCTCAAGACCTCTCCGTGGAGAAGATACGCATCCGACGGGGGTTTCACCCGATTATACAGTCGTTTGTTGACATCAACGCTTCCGTGGATTTTTGCACAATCCCTGCAGACTTAAGATCTTCTACAACGGGAAGGTGCATGTGTTTTCGACACCACAGGAAGCCGAAGAATTCTATAAAACCATCCCAACACAAGCAGCAGCAGCAACAGGAGAGGATCCAATGAGTGAGTGACATTTCAGGCGAGTCTGGTGGAAACAGGTGGACATTTAGATGTAGCTAAATCAAAGCAGGTGATGTTTTAGAATTTCTTTCTGACAAATGCATGTAGGACTATGAGGAGGCTACACTGAAGGAGCAGATTGTTTTTTTTTTCCTTTTCCTTATTAGCCTATATTGTAGGCTATTGTGTTGTTCAAAGGCTACAATTAATTTCATTTCATTTCAACTTTTTAGTATAAGACTACATGTTGAAAGCAAGTCTTTAATATAAGTGACATTTTTATAAGGGTTCATTATGTAAACGTAACACGGTTTTTGGATATATGGTTGGAGGGCTGTGTGTTCACGCTTGATAGTTGATCTTCAAACTGTAGATCAGCTGCTCTCCAAACCACTTTGAATCTGTGGAGGGTAGGCATTTCACAATGGAAATGCCAATGTTCAGTGAGGGGTTGTTTATTTTGGGTTCAGTGTTTGGTGTGTGCGAGTGTTTGAGTGTGTGTGTAAACTTGCATCTTTCTAATAGGGTTTCCCTTTTTTCTTATTTTATTTTATTTCTTTTTATTTCAATTACTAGTGTCCCAGTCGGAGACATATTTAAATGGAAAAGACTAAACAGGAAAATAGTTTAATAGCTAACATAACAAGTTGGAATGTTAGGGGATTGAGGAAAATAAATAAATTAAAACAGGTATTAAACAGGATAAAAGACCTAAAATCTAAGATTGTTTTCATACAAGAATCACATCTGACCGCAACAGATATGCAAAGGTTAACCAAAAGATGGCCTGGTCAGGTATTTCATGCTTCACTCAGTAGTCAGGCTAGAGGGGTTATTACTCTTATACACAAATCGATACCATTCCAGACAACAAAACTCATCAGAGATCCAAATGGGAGATACATTATAGTACAAGTCAGTATCATGTCACAAAAACTAAACCTTATTAATATATATGGTCCCAATGATGATGACCCATCCTTTTTTGAAAATCTATTCTTAACTGTGTCTACTCTGGAGGGCCTATACATCATAGGAGGAGACTTTAACTGTACCCTAGACCCAGTTTTAGATAGATCTACTCAAACTGACAGCACCCATTCAAGAACCAGAAATATATTACATAATTATATATAAGACCTTAGATTATATGACATCTGGAGGGTTAGTAATCCTAACAACCGTGAATATTCATGTTACTCTAGCTCATATAAAACTCACTCACGAATTGATTATTTTTTACAACCTCAGGTTAAAAAATGCTGGTATAATAGCATTGTAATTAGTGATCATGCAGCAGTGTCTATGGAAGTCCTTTTGGGAAAGATTGGGTATTGTCCAAAAAGATGGAAACTACAATCATTTTTGTTGAAGGATCCAGACTTTGTCAAATTTATGGAAAATTCTATACACATGTATTTTGAATTAAATAGGGATGAAACTACAGCTAGTATTAGATGGGAAGCTTTCAAGGTCTACATAAGGGGAGAAATTATAAGCTACTCTAGTAACAAAAATAAACAATACAGACAAGAAATACAGTCATTAGAAAAAAAAAAAAAAAATAGAGAGTGAATTCTATCATGACAAATATCCTAAAAAAATACAAAACCTAAATTCCATGAGAGCTAAATATGATAAACTGACAGCTGAAAGAGTGGCGAGGAATTTAATGTGGACTAAACAAGCATATTATGATCAAAGAGAAAAAGCTGGCAAATTACTGGCCTGGCGACTTACTGTAAGAAAATACAGGCTGACAGAACTATTCATAGTATCAAGACAAAAAACGGCAACTTAACAATTGACCCCACAGAGATAAATGATAACTTTAGAGAATTTTACAAGCTTCTCTACAAATCAGAATATAATGGAAATGAAGAAGCTCAGAACACTTTTCTTGACCAATTACAATTGCAGACATTATCAGAGGAGGATAAAACAATGCTGGATAGTCCACTAACAATAGAGGAACTTTTAGAGGCTATAGGTAACATGAATAGTGGGAAAGCACCTGGGCCAGATGGGTTGCCAATAGAATTTTATAAAGAATTTAAAAGTAAATTGGTCCAGCCTCTTCTAGACATGTATAATGAATCATATGAATTGGGAATGTTGCCAGACTCATTGAGAATAGCTACTGTAACTCTTATATTAAAACCTAACAAACCCCCAACTGAATGTTTCTCCTACAGAGGAATAAGTCTCATGGAATGTGACACTAAGATATTATGTAAGGCTCTTGCCAGGTTACATCTGGGTAGGTTAAACTCCCTTTGTAGTACAGGCCCCAGGTGTTTTATTGTTGTTTATGTCTTTATGTTCTTTAAAGAAATGATTGGCCTGTATGTTGTTTACTCTATTACCGCAGTTGTTTTTGCTACAGTTGATTTTATATGAGATTCTGTAGGAGAAATGGCAGCAGTAGGAGTGTTTTTCTTACGCCTGTGTCAAATGTTGCTTTGATTGCAGCCTCTGTGAAATGATTAAAGGTTAGGCAAATGTTTTGAATGATCTTGCTTCCAGGGAAAGTGATTCATGAGTATCTCTCCTCCCCTGCACCAAGCTCACTGCGCTGCAAATACCCACGCAGTGGTTTACACGGTCAGGGATGGATGAGCTGTAAAAATCTGCTCAGGTGTGCTTTGTCTCCGCGCTATATTTGACTTAGATCCGTTCCCCCCAGATTGATGAGCATGTCACACCTGTGTAATGGATAGTGCTAATTAACTCTTAATTAGCTAATAGAGAGAACTCCAGGCCATGAAAGGTGCTATTTAGTTCTGTAACTAATAGCCGCAAAGACGCGTACCGCCACGTACCGCCATGCGAATGTGATGTGGCCCGTGAACGCAGCACTGCCCGCGCGGAACGAAGTCTGGCCTCCACCATCCGTTTTGGTCTGGATGGAGTTAGTTCAGGTATTGTGGGAGAATGCCCAGGAGAGGCGGCTCTGAAGGAGAAACCTTCGGTGAGCTTACCTTACCTCCCCTTCCCCCCTCGCTGTCTCCCTCTCCCTCTCCCTCTCCCTCTCCTCCACCCTGTTGCTATTCCCGGATGCTCTATGTGGGTCACTCCCTCTTCTCCATGGTGATGGCAGACTGATTCCTCCATCCCCCTCTTATTCTCCCTGTTTTCCATACTTTTCTCCCCTTTCGTGCGGCTCCTGCTGGGTCTCCTGGGATCATCCCCACTGCGATCCGATCCAGCTTCCTTCGGCTGCTCCGCGAGCCCACCACATTTAGAGAGGACTGCGACGGGCTGATATTTCAGGAGTCGGAGTGCATCAGGTTTTGTGTGGTACTTTTAATGAGTCTCTCATCGTGATCGTACTTCACCCCCCACACCTACTCAGGCTCAGCTGCTAAATGAGTAATAATCCCAGAGCGAGGAGTCCTTCTCGCCCATAGTTAATGTCGCCAGGGCATCCTTAAGCAAGGTTCATGGCTGACGTCTGTGTTTGCGCCTGACGAGAGAAATCACCCCGGGCATTTTTTACTCCCCACTCCCCGCCATCGCCCCAGATGGTGGCACGCTGCGGTCTCCTCCACCCGCTCCGCGCGCAGCGGCAGAGGCAAGGAGGGAAGGGCACAGCGCAGGCAGGCGGGCGGGCGGGCAGCTGAAGGGCAGGGGGACGCTCTAAACATAGGGTTATGCCTTTGCCAGCGCTGCACCACCGCCCGCCTCATTTCACGCACGGCTCGGTGAAACAGCGCCGTGGTCTCCAGAGTGGACGTCCACTCCCCGGCCCCCCTGCTTTACAAGTCTCCACTGAAAAATCATTACCCGTTGGGTTTGTGCATGCACTGGTGTGTGGATGTGTGTGTGTCTGTGTCTGTGTGTGTGTATGGGAGGTCAAGGACAGTCTCAGTTGCCCTGCCTCAGGCTGCTCCTACCTTTACCCATGTGGCGTTTATTTAAAGAGTTCATCAGCACCCCCAAACTACACACACACACACACACACACACACACACACACACACACACACACCCACACACACACCCACACACACACACACATTCACACACATACTCACACACACACACACACAGACACACACACACACACACACACACACACACACACACACACACAGACACACACACACACGAGGCACCCACTATGTCAGACTCCCCAAACTGCAGGATTAATTAATCTCATTCCCCCCGTGATCCTGGAGAGCTTTGGAGAGCTCGGGCTGCGCCTCTGGCTGGCGGGCATCAGGATGCCAGCGCTGACCCATTCATCAGCAGGACTGCTGGGAGTGAGAGACGTCCGAGAGAGGGTGGGAGAGAGAGAGAGAGGGAGGAAAGCAGGGGGAGGTGGAGATGAAAAAGGTATAGAAATATGGTGATACTGTGAAGGGCAGAGAGAGAGAGAGAGAGAGAGGACAGGACAGGACCATAGGCCCAGGAGAGGGCATCTCCCGCACAAGCGAAAGCTATGATTAAAAGGTGGGCATATCTCCATTGTGCCCGAGACAAGCAGGCCCCTGATTTTAATATATATTGCTGAGCCTGGCATCTCAGGGGTTCAGCCCGGCAGGTAATGAGGGGCAGTGGGGCAAGAACAAATTAGAGGCAAGAGGAGGGCGGGGAGGGGGCAGTTACAAGGCATAAGTGGAGCACCCAGGACACTGGCCGCCCCGAGATTATCAACTCCAGCCAAGGCCTCCCCATTGTTGCTGGCGTGCCCAGAAAGCGATGCTGCTGTCCCACGGTAACCTGCCCTCCCAGACAGACGGGATCGCAACATGACAAAAGTAAAGCAAAGGCCAGGGTGAGATATAGGCCGGAGGGGGACCTGAGAATGCCAGTTTGTCATACATATATATATATATATATATATATATATATATATATATATATATATATATATATGAAAAGGAAATGCAAACAATCTCAATTAAGGAAAGAGGAAAATAGAAAATGAAATATATAAATAAAACACATATATATATATATATATATATATATATATATATATATATATATATATATATATAGAGAGAGAAGGGGAAAGAAGCACCAATGCCTTGATCAAGCTGACACCTGTCGGGGTGGAGGCTCCTCCGCTGTGCCAGCCTAACGCGGGCTCTGGCAACAGCCTGTAACCTCCAAACAGGCTGGGGCTGGCATCGCCACTAAGCACACACATCGTGGACACACACACGTCATCACACAACAATTACACACACACATACGCGGCGTTACGCACACACAGTCACCTTGTAAAGAAACAAACATGAGTCAACTTGGCTCAGGATGAAAGGCAGTGACAAAACATTCCGGCCTTGAAATATTTCTGAGAAATACCGCTATGCTGCCGTTGAAAATGCACGCAGTAGTCCCTAGCTTTCCTAGTCTATAGGCTGTCATTCACCATTTAAGTTGTTTTCTCCCTCAGCTTTGTGGGAGGTGGTCTATTTTTCAGCTTACGTTCCACATGTACAGTATTAAACCGTGATTACCTCCATAATACTACTGGCTGCCGTCACCAGTATTACAGTATGAAAAGTGATGCCAGCATTACATTTCAAAACTGAGTTTGTAGTTAAAAGGGCGCCCATGTCCTTTTGCAGAGGACCAAGCCAACCGCTTCGTCTGTGGCTCTCCTGACAGCCAGGCTTCATCTCCTGCGCTGCGCATGCCCCTCCTCCTCTTCCTCATCTTCCTCCTCTTCCTCTGGGCGTGTGTGTACCTGCTGATAGGTGCCGTTTGATCTCGGGACCCTTACCAGCCGCTACCATCAACACTTAACTCAGCAGAGCACAGTAGAGGAGTGGCAGGCGCAGACTGAGCGCGCGCGAGAGAGATTGGGGAATGAAAAAGTGGAGGAATGCAAGAGTTAGAGGAAGGGAGGGAAAGAAAGACAGGAGAGAGGTAGGAGAAGGAGAGAAAGAGACACAGAGAGAGCGTATGATGGTAGAAGGGGAGGGCTGGGGGTTAGGGAGAGATAGAGTGAGAACCCGTCAGAGGAGAGCACTTAGAGATACAGATCCTCCCGCTCCGGTTACCATTACTCAGTGCTGCTCTGTGGAGCGTAAAGAGCCAGGACCGGGCTGAGGGGAAGGTGACGTGGTGTGTGTGTGTGTGTGTGTGTGTGTGTGTGTGTGGCGAGCGGGCCAGTCTCCCTGTTGAGTAGCAGGTGCAGGCGGGGGCCGGTGGATGAGCGCTGATAACTCCCCTCCTGAGTCAGCTGTCAGGCCTCACCCCAATGATGGATGGGAGAAGTCGGGAGTCAGCTGGGCGCTTGGACCAACCCCTCAGCGGGGAGGAAGGCAAAGCTTGGAGCCCAGCGGAGAGGGCTCCACACTGGGGGCCACCATCAGAACCCCCCCCTCCTCTCTTAGTACCAGCCCAGAGAGCCTATCAGAGCCTCTGTGTGCCTCCCATATCCACCACTCTGATCATGCCTGAGACCCACCACACCAAACAGAGTGGAACCCTTTGAAATCTGAAAAGGAAAACTAGGTAAAGCAAATCAGTGATCTGAGGACGTTGAAACCATGGGCTGCCACCCTCAGATGGTCAGTGTCTTATACTTAGGGTTCGGCTGGGTGCCAGAAGTTCTCACCAATAATGCCCACTGGAAGACACAGCCAATCAGCTCGCTTGATCAAACTTTGATCACAGGCAGACGACGAGTGCGGCTGAGGCGGCAGACTGGTGGGAGGAGCCCTTCCATCTTGGCAGGGGATCCAGGGGAGCTGTGGCCAGAGAGCCGCTATCTGACCGGCTGGACATCAGTACCAGGCACACAAACAGGCCACTCTGCACTGCCAGTGAGTGAACTGAGCCCACCTCAATAGATAGAGAGAGAGGGGGGGAGAGAGGGAGGGAGAGAGGGAGAGAGAGGGCAGATAGGTCAGGGATTAATGCTTAGGCTAATAGGAAAAGGATACAGTGGTCATATTACAGCAATTGAGTTCTCTTGGTGAGCATGTATCTTAGATTGATCCAGTTGAAGATAATCCCCAAAGTCACTTTCCCCAAAGAGTTTCTGACTCTCTCCTCTGGTCTTCCTCCCCTTCCTCTGTTTACTAGATATGACACTTTTTCCCCGTCTATTCAGATCTTCTCCCTGATCAGTAACATCTGTCTCCAGGATTTCAAAACCCGACCTCACTCTATCTCCCCCACACCATCTATCTCTCCTCTGAGCAGGATCTTACATCCTCCTTTGAGCCTTCTTAAATTCAGGCCAGGAGCTTTTATCCACTTTTAAACACCATCTTAAAAAAATTTTATTAATTACTGCCTGGTTGCTTTATTAAAGTTCTCTATTAATATGTATTCTAGAGCTAACGGTTGTATATTTTTCACTATCGGACCAAAATGAAATTGAGCACAGTATCTTGGTGCATAATTGGACAGGGTAAATAAATCAAAGGGTGACAAGGCACTGTGTGTGTGTGTGTGTGAGAGAGAGAGAGAGGTGGCAATCTAGAATAATATTATTTATTAGAAATATCTTTTTTATTTTGTGTGTGGGTGCCTCACCATCTTCATTATCTCACTCCCTCCCATTTTCTCTGTATGCTTTTCAGCTTATTAGTTCACAGCCGGAGTAGCGTGACTCAAAATGATAGATTTCTTTGTGTATACTTTTTATTAAGTTTCTTTTCCCCAGAGATATGTGGCATTTATGTGTGTGTGTGTGTGTGTGTGTGTGTGTGTGTGTGAGAAACAGCAAGGATAAAGATAAAGCATGCCATTTAGATATACAGTAGTGTGGCATTGATATCATCTCTTGAAAGACTTCCTTTAACACAGGGTTGAATATAAAAAAGAGCATGAGGTGTGTGAGGCTCCATGAGTTAGTGACTACAAGCGCCAGCTTTGTGACCATGAACATGCACCCTGCACCACACATGCCTCTATGTGATGCACGCGTGGATAATTACTCTTGCCAGTTTCTTTCTCTCTCTCCCTTTCTCTCTCTCTCTCTTTCTCCTTCTCTCTCTCTCTTTCTCTCGCTCTCTTTCTCTAGTGCACTGGAGTGGCTGTGAGTGCGGAGTCACTCTGAGTTGTGTTTCATGTGCAGACTGGCATCAGTTGGCTTTGGCTGCCTTTGATTGGAGCTTCAAAGCCTCGGAGTCCTCCACCACTCTCTCTCTCTCTCTCTCTCTCTCTCTCTCTCTCTCTCTCTCTCTCTCTCTCACTCTACTCCTCTACTACTTTTTCTGCTTCTCTTCTTCTCCACTCCCTGCTGTTGTATGTCCTTTATTGTCCCACAACTCAGTGGGTTTGTATTTGATTGGGAGCGTGTGGGAGTGACCTCCGCTGCAGGGCAGGTTCCCGCCACACAGCGGGCCCGAACAACTCCAACTCTGACCTCGTGAAAGGCCACGACCGCTGAAATCAATGTGAGAATCAAAGGCCAGCACAAGCGACGCAGTGACTAAACCTCTGGCGCCAGCATTGCCTTAAAAAAACAAATACCCAATGTTTTTTGGGTTTGACTGGGTTTTCTGTCAATACTGTCGAGTATGCCTGCCTTTCCTTATCCCTATAGTGTCATCTTTCTGTCAAATTGTCATGATCTGCTTCTATTCAGCAATCCCATGAGCACCGAGGATTAAATCTCTTTAATCATATTTCTGGGTCAGATTAGCATGACGACGGCACCTGAGGTGATGTCAGTGGAGGGTGCTTGATTTGATCAGTCTTAAGATGTGAAGATGAGGATGTAACCCAATGCTGCTCCTGACCCCTCTCCAGACTGCACCCTTCCCAGCATCCCCTGTGGTTCCTTCCTGGAAAGCCCACCAGTGCACCCCCCCCGCCCCCACACACACACACACACACACACACACACACACTGTTCCACCGCCTCCCCTCCCTCTCGTCCTCCATCAGCACCTCCCTGCTGAAAGAGCTCCTGTTTCCTCGTGATGGAGCGTCATGGAGGCTCCTGGTGCATCACTCAAACAGACGCACCCAACACTCCCCACAGACTGCTCAGGTGTGCAGGCTCTATTTTCTCCTGTTCTACCTCTCTTCTCCTTTCCTTTTCCCTCACTCTCTCTCTCTCTCTCTCTCTCTCTCTCTCTCTCTCAGGTTACATGGGCAGAGGCACTCTAAGGCTGCTCAGACAGCCCATCTCTCACGCAGGCTTATCCAGATCAATGCGCCGGAGCCCACATCACTCACCTCCGGCGAGTGTAGGAGGCTACAGCAGCAGGCTAAGAGGGGATGGGTCTGGGGGCTCAGTGTGGGGCTTGGCAAGGCCTGTGTTTGGGCGTGTGTGGATGGATCAGTGTCTGGCTGTCTGGCAGCAGGCACAAGATACGCCCGTGTAGATATCCTCGGCCAGCAGCTCGTGAGTCAGTCACCACCAGAGATGGGAAACCAGGAAGCCTTCAGCCAGTACAAGTGTGTTCATGTATTAGCTCTGCTGCACCTAACACAGGAGATTTCACTAATTAGCTCATCTACCTGGCTGATGAGTAGAGCTAATAAGCATCAGCTTGTTTAGTGTACTGTATGGTTGGAACACATAGTGGTATGAGTTCTACTTTCTGAAGCCTGTTTCCTATCTCAGGGTAGTAGTGTGCAGTAAACTCCTCACCAGCCCTCAGTCAGATTTACACTGTAATAACAGCCATTACAGTACCAATGTGAGTTGTTTTTAGTGCGGAGAGAATGGAGTAACACTATGCTCACTGGGTGAGATGGAGGTCAGTGTTAATGTGATGCTCAGAAACATCTGCCTCTTCAGTCTCGGATGAGCTGAAAATAATTGGTGAAATGATGATCTTCAAAGACCGTCTGCAGCATGTTGCAACCTCTATCTACACTTACGTTTTATTTAGTAAGATGTTAATGTTGATGTTATCTTTAATAGTGCAAACTCACGTTGCCTGTGGAGGAATCGGAGTGCCTCCCTAGTCCCCGTCCTGGGAAGCGGTCCAACTCATAAACGCATGATCTTATGTCTCTGCGTTTATTGGTTTGTTCATGTATTAATGTGTGCACTAGATCTTGTTTGGTTCAGTGTTACATTAGGTTGATGCACTTTGAAAGATAGTGTGTGTTCATAGTCAGCATAACTGTGTGGTGGTTGTAACTCAGTGTAGGACAGTAAAAGAGACCGATCCACCATGCAGTCATTTTGACAGCTCATCAGGCTCAAGTGAGCTGTGCCTGGTGCTCTCATTCCCTGCAGCAGCGGGAGCACATTTGAATGACTCTGAGCTCCAAAAATGTCTCATTTTTGGGTGAGAATGAAACTTCCCCAGCTTAACCAGTCCCACCACACAAGCAAAGGGAGCTACCCCCTGTGTTCCATCGTCTCCAATAAGCTGTGCGGCGCATGATGAGTTTCCAGACGGCTCCAGATAAGCCCCTGGATCTTCTGACAGAGCTGCCTTCAGAGAGAGCAGCCGGGCACACACATCTTGGCGGGTGTGAAAACATACACTCAAATAAAAAACCCCACAGGGGCCCTCCGTATCAGATGTCTGCTGAAAATCCTCGCAATTTCCTGGAAGGGCAAGATCCCTCCTACAGATGCCCTCCGTCAGCCCAGCAGCAGCGGTCAGGCCACTCCGCAGAGTGCGTCCAACCAGCCGGGCTGCCCGTGGAACCTGTGGAGCGTTTAGAGGAGGCGAGTACCCAATCTCCCTGCTCAAGGGGATGATGAAGGGATGTAATGTCCACCTCAGCATGGCGTCCTCGGGGTTTGGCCTTTTCCCAGAGTCCACAGTGTGCATGCGTACCCCAGGGATGATGAACTGAAGGGGGCTAATAACCTTGAGGAAGTGCTGAAGGTGGGGAGAGGTGGGGTGATTCTCCAGTGTCTGCAGTTACCTTAGCTAACCTCATTTCCATCCTCATCCCCAAAGGGCCGCTGCTCATCAGACGCCATGCTGGCACATCTGGCCAGGCGTCATCACCAGCAGGCATGCTGGCCAATCAGAAGCAGTCTGCCTGCGTGCTGCTTTGGCAGAGGGGCCAGGTGGCGTTCTCCCCACCCTCTGTCGTTTGCGTGCAACCACTCCCTTCATCCCTCTCTCTCGGTCTCTCTCTCTCGCACTCTATCTCTCTCGCTCCCTTGTTCTCTCTCTGGCGGCTAGAGGTGACACGCCGTCAGGGGAAATTGATTAGGCCTGGTTGCCGGGGTAATTTATTGGCGATCCATTCCTGGCGGGGGTAAGGTCCTGCGAGCGCCGATGGATGTGGCCGCGGGGCACGGCGGCAGTGGCGAGAGCCTCCCTCGGCCCGGGCTCGGTTACTCCCGATTATCTTACAGGCCCCGGGACAACAGCGCTACAGCAGCGCATCGACGTATTGATCAGGCCCTAATCTGAATTAATACTCACTTACTTCATTCCTCACACAAGTCAAACTGGTCAAGGCTCCCACCTGCCACTGCAACGCAACCATGATGAATAGGACCTTTTCACACGACTGAATTTAAATCCATTTTTATGGATATTATGATAATGTATATTAACGTTATAATAGATACACAATATATACATCTTTTATATATACTGTATATGGGTGTTGTGTTATGCCAACAGATCACAAACCACAACACAATTGCTTTGTTGGGCTTGAAACCAATGAGATAATATGATATTTTTGCAGTCTGGCCAAGTGTGCCTCTTTTGATGGCGTCTTGACATCTCATCGATTCCACTTATTTCTCATGAGTGTTGAATTTCCTCTTACTATCCCTACGACTCCTTGGCGCCACAGTCGCATCCGGCCATTAAGACGCGGAGGATGTCACACTATTACAACAATTCATTTGTCTTTAATAATCACATGCCAAGCCTCCCCTGCACGCACACACACATACTCACACACATACTCGCTGTTGCTTTGTCGAGTTAGATCTTTGCCAGCATGTCTCATGCATTGCCTCTGCTATAGAAGGAGATGGATTTGGCCAACTTTCACACCCCAGCCCATAAATACAGTATCAGCTGATTTTTTTCTGTGGCTGTGCTCCCATTGGCACCATTGATGGATGACCTGGCCCTGTGGCAATCGGAATGCTTTCTCAACGACAAGGTCTCTCACTGACCAGAGGGGCTTTGGCTGATGGCGCAGCCACTGAACAGGTAGCGCCCGCGTGAGCTGCCGAGGATTGAGCGGATGCCGGCAGACAGGTGGCACACCACAGGGTGCCAATCCTCAGCGCAGAGACGGGTGGATGAGCGGAGGCCAAAATACTGCACCTGTGAAGCTTGAGGAGTGGGATGGGTATTTGTGAGAGTGGCTTCAGCTGAACAGAGTCGATAAGATGGAGGGCGAAGCAGCTACCCTTATGAAAACGCAGTTCGATTCATGGTGTTTTATAACATTTGTATTGAGAGACGCTCCATTGTTAGAGGCCGAGTGAAAGCCTTTCTCTTTAGCTGCACCCGTATTGCATCCCTGTCCACCGTGACTCAGTGGCTAGCGTCTCACAGGACTGACCTACCGAGACTCAGCAACACTCTCCCCATATTTCAGATGCTGCTGCCCTGACACTGTCATGAAGGCACTGAGTCAAGACGCATCAGCTGGTTTGGGATTTTAATTGTACTTTTTGAGAAGCCCTTTTTACCTCTGGGAGTGAGAGACCCAGTGGAAGCTCCTCTCTGTGGCTGCTGTGGGTGTGTGAGGGTGAAGGGGCGCGCCGGTCAAGCGTAGCCGCGGTTCGGTGAGGCTGCGGTGGTGATGCGTCAGACCAGAACTGAGAAACTTGTGTGATGACTTTACCTCGCAGGGGAGAGTGAACCTGAACGGTGCTGTCTAGCCTTGAGAATGTGTCAGGCACAGCGCCCCTCCTCACACACACACACACACACACACACACACACACACACACACACACACACACACACACACACACACACACACACATACACACACAGGCTTGGCCTGGGGTCTGACAGTGACAGGTACATTCTCTTGGATCGATGAGTGGGGGGCCGATGGGCCGTGTGTGTGTGTGTGTGTGTGTCTGTGTGTGTGTGTGTCTGTGTGTGTGTGTGTGTGTGTGTTGCTCCATTATCTAACTTCTCAGTGATAATACCCATGCCAAATTTGTAAACACAGAATATCACACTCACGTACACACATACACACACTCAGACACAGTCACACACAAACACACTCCACACGCACAAGGCACAAACCCACAGACAGCCGTACTGATATCCAGACCAAATCTGTCTCTCTCTCTGCCCTTCTCTCTCTCCCTCTTTCTCTCTTTCCTTCTACCTCTCTTTCTCTCTCTCATCCCTTCTCTCTCCCTCTTTCTTTTATTCTGCCTCTCTTTCTCTCTCTCTCTCTCTGCCCTTCTCTCTCTTGCTCTCCATCTCTGAGCTTCATCTTGCCCATTAGTGGACACCCGATCCTGGCTGAGCCCTCCAGTCCTCCAGCCTCCTGACCCAGCCCGTGGCCAGCCCACCTCTCCCAGTGACCCTGCCGTCTGCCCATGCTCTATTACATTTATGGTGAAGAGGCCCTTCCCGCATACATACATACACACAAACACAAACACACACACACACACACACACACACACACACACACACACACACACACACACACACACACACACACACACACACACACTACAGCCAGCCCATTAGAACGCTGGGCATCTCTCGTCTCTCTGGCGGGCCTGTAAGTGATACACTGGGCTTTGTCTGGGCTACATGATTTGCCTTAAGAGCCTTTCAAAGAGACAGATGAGGGGAGGAAAATAGCACTCGTTCTCTCTGTTTCTCGCTCTCCCATGTGTTTTTCTCTCTGTCTGTCCATCACATCCATTGTATGGCTTTAGTAAGAAAAAAAGCAGAGTGTATGGTCTTTTGTCGGAGTGTGTGTGTGTGTTCTGCAATGTGTTTGGGTCTTCTGTTTGAGTATTGATCAAAGCTGTGTGTTAGAAGTCTTTTCCTCCATTGTATGCTTAAGCAGTAGGAGTGCTACTGCACAGGATGTTCAATAGGCATTTTAACATGAATGCGCTCTTGTACTTTTTGCCATTGTGAGAGCAATCATCACCAAGCCTGTGCTGTGCCAGGTTCATCTCTTCTGTGTGTCTGTAAGTCATATGCCTGTGTTTGGGCTGTGGACGTGTGTGCCTGTTCTCTCTGCTTTGTTCATCCTGCTTGGCACTGCATGTGTTTGTGTGCTCAGGAATCACAGAGGGCTTTGTGTGTGAAAGACTGTGTGTGTGTGTGTGTGTGTGTTTGAGAGAGACAGAGAGACAGAAATAAAGACTGGATGTGTGTGAGTGTATCTGTCACAGCGGGAGATCTCTGCCTAAACAATCCAGTTAAAGCAACGCGCCTCGTCCCAAGGCAGCGCTGCAAGCCCATCTTCGCTGGCTCACACACACAAGCCGGTGGGTCTGCGCCCATCTCGTTTGGCTCGTGCTGGGGCAGCAGAAACTGATCCCACGTCAGCTGTAGAGGGCATTAGGGAGCGGCCGTGGCAGAGCCCCATCAATACATCTACTAATAATGCCTTAGCATTAGCAAACCACTCACATCCCAGCCACTAGCCACTGGGGCCACTTTGTTCGTGCAGACCTATTGTTATTAGTGAGGTTGGTGTGTGTGTGTGTTGGGCAGCTACCTATGTGTACATGTGCATGTGGACGAATTTAAATCAATCAACCTATAATATCTCTACACTAAGTGATTCATTGTCCCAAGTCAATCACTGGTACCCAGCCCTGGTCAATGATGTCTGCTCTGCACTCTTGATCTAATTGCATGTTGTGTGTGCCCTTGAGGAAGGAACACACACACACAATAAGGGGCAGATGGATGGGCAGATGGATTACCTACGCGAAAGGGCTGGAAAGCCGCCTGCTTAGGGGCACAATGCTAATGGCCGTCCCTCTGGTGCGGTGGCCTAATTAGCCAGACAAACCCCACCTCACCCCCCGACCACTCACCTCCACAAACCCCCCACCTCCCGCTCCGGCCACTTGGTTAAAGGAGTCCAAAATTCCCCCCTCCTCCTCCTCTGTTTCCCTCCTTTTCTCTCTTCCTTTGTTCCCTCCTTTTCTCTCGTTCTCCTCTCTTCCCTCTGTTTCCCTCCTTCTCCTCTGTTCCCTCTGTTTTCCTCCTTTTCTCTCCTCCCTGCTGTTCACTCCATCACTTTCTTTTTGGGTGTTGGTTTGGCGAGGGCGTTTTCGCCTCCCTGGCTCTGCCCTGATAAGGATAAGGGGTTCACTTAGCACCTCCTGATTACTCTCCCCCTCCTCTCTCTCTCTCTCTCTCTCTCTCTCTCTCTCTCTCTCTCTGCATCCCTCCTGTGACTCTGCTCTCCTTTCTTCTCCAAACACATTTTAGAGGCCCCGCCGCCTGCCTCTCGGCTGGAGTCCAAATGAATTCTCTGCTCCTAAGCACTTTGGGCTCTTGAGACGCACTCTCTTCTGCAGCGCTGAAAAGGTCACCCGAATAATCGAGCTCTCCATCGGAGACTTAAAGTGTTCTGCTTTTTCCACACCTGTCTGTATCCTCACTAGATTAGTGCAAGTGGAAGTTAGTGGAGGGTGTTTTCTGCTCCTTAACTGAAAGTGGCTGAGCTTATCACTGTGGCTCGGCTCGCTCTGGTTATGTTGAGCTTATGCTGGTTCCGCCCACTTATCTCATGCCAATGAACACGTGTCAGGGAGGCTGGGACTGTGTTCAACATATGCGCCATATCACAGTGCCCTGTTCAGCCGAGTCCCACTGCCGTATGCGATGTCTCTCATCTCAATTTGCCTGTCTCTCTCTCCTCTCTCCTCTCTCTCTCTCTCTCTCTCTCTCTCTCTGTTATAATTTTAAGTAGACTGAAGCACAGCTCTTGATCTCTCTGTTCTGTGCCTGACAGATTTGACTCGTAGTTTGACACCCCAGTGGAGCACAAAGTCACTGATTTATGACTCCCTCCATAAAACATCAGCAAGCCCATCATTTCCCTCACTTACGTGTGAAGTATGAAGTGCTTCACTTCCGCGGAGCTGTAAGTGTTTAATGCCGTTTGATAGCTCTTGTTTTGTGTTTAATGTCCTTTATTAATCATGTCTCAAAGTGGGCTTTCCACGAGCGGCGTTCTTATACAAATAAGCATCTCTTGAGCCGCCAATTAGGATGTGCTGTGTGTTCCAGCCGGAGATCCGCGGTGGATCTGATGGGAGAAGCTCAAATAGATCTGTCCCCGTTGTGTCACTTCTCATCTCCTGCTTCCCCTCCTCTCTCTCCTCCACTCTCTTCCTCTCCATTCCCCCTCTCTCTTTTACCTCCTTCGTTATTCTCTTTTACCTCCTTCGTTATTCTCTTTTACCCCCTTCGTTATTTTTCTTTTTCATGGCCTGCTCTCACTCTCTTCTTTTTGTTTCTTCATTCTCTTCCTTTCTTTCTCTCTCTCCCTCTTGCTCTCTGTAGAGGCCTTTGATGTGGTGTTGCGTCTGGGCCGGAACGCCACGCTCCTGATGCTCCGCGAGGACTTCCCTGGCCTGGGCGGCGGAGCGTCCAGTGCAGTGGGGCAGCTGTTCCTGGAGGTGTCGCTCTACATCCTGGGCTCGGACTCGCGCGTGGACCACATGGTGGCCGGCTTCTTCTCGCGCCTCTTCCCGCTGGCCTACCGGCGGCTGCTGGGCGGCGGCACCTCAGCGCCGGCCGCGTCCGACGAGTGCCTGCGCGGGGCCTGGACCCAGGGTCCGTCCGGCGGCGCGTTCGGCGCCTTCCCCAAACTCCTGATGACCCGCCTGTCGCGCTCGCTGCTGGCCACCCGCGTCTTCCTGCAGGCGCTCAACCTGGGCATCGAGGTGGTCAACACCACGCAGCACCTGCGGGCCAGCCGGGAGTGCGGGCGTGCGGCTGCATGTCTGGTACTGCCAGCTTGCCAGGGCCTGAGGTGGCGGGCGTCGTGGTCCGGCACTTTATTGCCTGGGCTCCATGCAGGGCTGCCTGGGCGGCGCGGCCGAGGTGCAGCCCCACTGGCGGAGCTTCGTGGACGGCCTGGGCTGGCTGGTGGAGAGCATGCGGGGCGACCAGGACGTGGAGGCCGTGGCGCTGGGCATCCCCGCGCTGGTCAGGAGCGCACTGCGCCACGCTACCGCCACCAGGAGCCACATCAACACCATGGTGAGTGGAGCAGAGCCACACACACACACTTCCACACTCGCAATTCAGATCAGTCCAACACTGAGCCACACACACACTTCCACCTTCGCAATCCAGATCAGTCCAACACTGAGCCACACACACACTTCCACACTAGCAATTCAGATCAGTCCAACACTGAGCCACTCACACACTTCCACACTAGCAATTCAGATCAGTCCAACACTGAGCCACACACACACTTCCACACTCGCAATTCAGATCAGTCCAACACTGAGCCACACACACACTTCCACACTCGCAATTCAGATCAGTCCAACACTGCTTTATGAGCATGTACACAAACAAAACAGCACAACAACTTGTTCAATAACATCACAACACTGAGAACGTTGAGAGGAACAAAGGGATAGGCTGAATAGTAACAGTAACATGAAAAGTTGTGTGTACACTCGTCCTCTCTCTCTCACTCTCTCTCCTTCTCTCTCTTTGTCACTCACTTCCCTCTCTCCTCCCTTTCCTCCCTCCCTCTGTCTCATTTGTTGGTCTTTTTCCCGCTCTAGTTATTTCTAGTCTGACAACGTTCTTGTAGAAAAAGTTCAACAGAGTGTCATTGTCGTCGTTTAATCGTCCTCTGAAGGGAAATGAGATTTTAGTCTTTGTGTGTGGACTGACAGTATGTGAGTTTAGCGTTGGATAGACATTTAAATCTCATCTGACTAAATCCTCTGTAATCCTACTATTTAGCTCTATTTTGCCAGAAACCACACACACACACACACACACACACACACACACACACACACACACACACACACAAACACACACATACATACATACATACATACATACATACATACACTCACAAACACACACATACCTAGCCACCCTTCCACTTGACACTTGACCAGTCTGAGCACTATTAAATGTCTGCCTAACCTCGCACTCATGTGCTTTCCAAGAAGACCTGTGATGTGTTTGAGTCAAACTCTCCCCTTTCAGCATGCCATAGTGAGTTTAAACTGCAATAACACACTTGAGTGGTTTGCAAGCGTGTGTGTGTGTATGTGTGTGTGTGTGTGTGTGTGGTGTGTGTGTGTGTGTGTGTGTGTGTGTGTGTGTGTGTGACTCTTTAGGAGCTGAAGAGATGCTCATGTTTTATTGAATGCTGGGGAGCACTGGAGCTTGTTCAGCACGCTGTTTGAGCAGGGTGGGAGAGTGCTGAACTTTTCACTTTCACACTCATTCTTCCAGCAGTGACCTGGACACACACACACACACACACACACACACACACACACACACACATTATTTATTAACACAGGCTCTGCCCTCACTTATTCGGCAATTCTGAGTGTGTTTGATGCCTTCGCTAGTGCCACAAAAAAAGCCTGTGAAGCGGCGCTCAGAGCAAAAGTACTAAATTCTACATATCTGACATAACGCCGAACGTATAGAGAGAAAGAGAGAAAGAGATTGCATGAATAGTGTTTTGCGTGAAGAGAAGAGCCCTAAGAGATAGGGCCTTATGGATGGGAGCTGATTTGTGATGCGGTTGGAGTGTGTGTGTTGGGTGGGTGAGTGACACTCTGCTTGCGTGGACGTCTGTCGCTCGGGGATGTGTGACACATGCTAATGTAGACCGCTCTGCTCCAGCTCCCTTTATTTACACGTCAGCTTTTCTCACACCTTAAACACACTAATCTGACACTCCCAATCCCCCGGTGCACACACACACACACACACACTCACAGACACACACACACACACACACTCACTCACAGACACGCACACACAGACTCACTCACACAGACACACACACTCACACACACACACGCACGGCTGATGTGGAGATGCGTTTGTCACGTCCAGCAACGCCCCCTTAACAAATCTCCCGTGCCGCTCCACACGGACGTCTTGCTTCCCTCAGCATCTTTCCTGCCTGTGTGGGGTTTTTTCCCGGTAAGCAGATGGAGGTCCTGCAGACTGGCAGGCTCGGTCAGGCAGACCGCGTCCAGCAGTGTGGGGTGTCAGGGCTTCCGCCGGGGAGGGCAGTGGCCAGGACGAGCTATCTGGGCTGGGCAGGGCTGGACAAGGCTGGCTGCTGCATGGCGCCTCATCATTTTAGCGCCAGATTTAGCTCAGCGTGGAGGGGATGTGAGTGAATGTGTGTGTCTTTTGTCTCTCTGTGTGTGTGTGTGTGTGTGTGTGTGTGTGTGTGAGTGTGAGTCTCAGTGTGTGGCTGACAATGGGTTTGTCTGTGTGGCTGGTTGTGGGTTTGTGTGTGTGTGTGTGTGTGTGTGTGTGTGTGTGTGTGTCAGTGAGTGTGAGTGTGTGAGTGACAGCGGTGTGCCGTGAATGTGTCACACTGTGCCAGAGCCCTCTGCTCTACTCAGCTGCTGAGGCTGCAGGCAGAGGCAGTAATGTTGCCACGGCGAGTAATTAGAAGCACAGGTGGAAATTTGACGAGGGCGCGTGTTTGATTTTCAGGTGGGCACTTCAGCACTTTGATTTAAATTTGAGCGCTAGATTGTCTGGCTTTTTGACATGTCCTGTCTGCCCTTCATCTGTAGGGTGTGTGTGTGTGTGTGTGTGTGTGTGTGTGTGTGTGTGTCTGTGTTCATCTGTGTGTGTCTGTCTGTCTGTCTGTCTGTGGTTGTGCGAGTGTGTTCCTGTCTATGTCCTTTCTCCAGACCACCATTCGAAGGTCACTGTGCCAGGGACAAAGACAACTGTTACTATTCTAAATTTCCCTCTCTCTCTCTCTCTCTCTCTCTCTCTCTCTCTCTCTCTCTCTCTCTCTGCCTGACTCCATGTTCCTCTAATTGCCCCATACGCATTTAAAACGGCTAACCGCTAGTGTGCTAAGGCGCTCTGATGATAGTAATAGGCAGCGTAATAAGAGTAAAGCTCGTATGTAATCCTGAGCGCTCCATTGGAGTGATGATATGAGAGCACATTAGCGTGTTGGCCGCCCCCACACCCCCCCAGCTCCTCGTGCCGCTGCCTGTTCTGTCGAGGTGGCAGGCTAATTTCATGGCTCACACTGGCGCTAAAGAGTGTGTGTAAGTGGCTCCTCTGAAGCGCCTGCTCAAACGGTTGCATGCACTAAATCAAGGGCTTTCTCTGTGCGCCCCGTCGGCTGTTCCAATCTCAGAGTTGTTCCATGGCAATGTTTGCGCCCACACCCCACCTTCAGCGCGTACAGCACCGTGTGTCTGCTGTGCCGCGTTTGTGTGTGACGCTAGTATCCGGGGCCTGTGGCCACATCATTCATCAACAGTGAACACGGAGGGATTCTCTTACACCTTATTTCCCCTCCGTATCTCCTCTTCCGCCCTCTGCTTTACATTCTGTCCATCTTTCTGTTCTCCACCCTCATTCACTCTTTCTTTCCTTCTCTCTCTCTCTCTCTCTCTCTCGCCTGCTCGCTGCTCTGAATGAAGATGCATGATTTATGAAGCTCTATTTTTACTAGTTACCGAGCAGAAGAAAGAGAGAACCGGCGACAGAGAGAGAGAGAGAGGAGATGAGGGAGAAGATGGCGAAAGAGAGGAAGAGGAGAGGAGAAAGAGAGGAAGAAAGAGAGAGAGGAAGAGGAGAGAGACAGGAAGAGCTGAGGAGAAAGGGAGGAAGAGGAGAGGAGAAAGAGAGGAAGAGGAGAGGAGAAAGGGAGGAAGAAGAGAGAGAGGAAGAGGAGAGAGACAGGAAGAGCTGAGGAGAAAGGGAGGAAGAGGAGAGGAGAAAGAGAGGAAGAAAGAGAGAGAGGAAGAGGAGAGAGACAGGAAGAGCTGAGGAGAAAGGGAGGAAGAGGAGAGGAGAAAGAGAGGAAGAAAGAGAGAGAGGAAGAGGAGAGAGAGAGGAAGAGCTGAGGAGAAAGGGAGGAAGAGGAGAGGAGAAAGAGAGGAAGAGGAGAGGAGAAAGGGAGGAAGAAGAGAGAGAGAGGAAGAGGAGAGAGAGAGGAAGAGCTGAGGAGAAAGGGAGGAAGAGGAGAGAGGGAGAGGGTATGAAGAAAGAGAGGAAGAGGAGAGGAGAAAGGGAGGAAGAGGAGAGGAGAAAGAGAGGAAGAGGAGAGGAGAAAGAGAGGAAGAGGATATGAAGAAAGAGAGGAAGAGGAGGGGGAGGGGAGAGGAGAAAGAGGAAGAGGAGAGGAAGAGGAGAGGAGAAAATGATTTTGAAGTGAGAGGCTGAGAGAGGCTGAGGGTTGGGGCTGTGCATTGTTCCTTGCGCATGAGGACCTGTAGGTGAGTAATGCTGCAGAGAGAGAAGGGCTCTTCACAAAGAAACCTGCTGAAGACTTCACCTCTAGGAAGGCAGGAAGCTCAGGCCTGCATAGCCACCAGCTTGAATGCCGAGAAAGGCTCGCCGCTCTTTGAAAGATTATGCTTTCAGGCTCCACTGGCTGTTAAGGGTTTTACCAACACCACATCTTGAGGTGCTCTTGTGATTTCAGCACTGAGTGCTGAACGTGGCCCTCCTCTTGAGCTCAACTGCTGTCATTGTCAAAAAGTCTTTTACACTCTAGATGTGACCTCACCTGAAGTCGCTCTGAGGCATCTTCACAGTGTCTTCCTATCAGTTCAATGTCTATAGAGTGCTCTCTATCTCTCTTTGTCTGTGTCTCCTTCTCTTTTTCCTCTCTCTCTCTCTCTCTCCCTCTCTTCCATGCCCAAAGGCTCTGGCAGGCATAGTGCTCAGCCTGTTATAGTGCCTGAAGATGCTGCTGGCAAATGTTCCTTCACAGGGAACATGAATCACCTGCTGTCTGCCATGATTTAGTCTCTCTGGGTCTCCACCCATCATAGTTATGTCCAATGATCCATCATAGTTATGTGTGTCTTATGTAGCATACATCAGCTAGAGTTTATCACAAGTTAAGTATTTGACTTATGTATGTATTTCAATCTGTATACAGTACGTATTGAAATGGTTTTGTGAGTGCTTGTGTATGTACTGTTTGGTCTGTTTGGTCTTTCCTATGGAAGAGTGTGTGTGTATCAATGACTTTATTTTTGTTTGCCTTTTACCTGTTTGTTGTTATGGGTGTGTACGTGTGTGTGTGTGCGTGCGTGTGTGCGTGCGTGCGTGTGTGTGTGTGTGTGTGTGTGTGTGTGTGTGCGTGAGTGTGTGTGTGTGTGTGTGTGTGTGTGTGTGTGTGTCACCTGTCCTTGGCTGTATGGATGTGATAAAGGCTGCTATGATGAGGGGAGGGATTTCAATACACTCTTGTTGAGACGGCTCTTTATCTTTTCTGTACTATTCTTTTTTCCGCTCAACTCCTTTACTTGCTTCCTCTCTCTCCCTCCCTCTCTCTCTCCTTCTCTCTCCTTCTCTCTCCCTCTCTCTCTCTCTCTGGTGGCATTACGCACGCAGCCTCCAAAGCTGATATTAATACCCAGCTAATGAGTACCTGAAGATAGTAAACAATGGCTGCAGTATCACTTTCAGTCTGTCTCGTTTCTCCTTCCTTACTGTATCTTTCTCTGACGGTCTCTCTCTCTCTCTCTCTTTCTCTCTCTCTCTTTCTCTCTTGCTCTGTCTTTGTCCCTCTATCAGACACTCAATTTATCTTTTCTTCTCAAAGTCACATATAAAATACTTTCAAACTGGGACGATGGCCCGTAAGTCATTGAGGAAGGAGAGAAGAATAGGAATTGGATGAGAATACTTATCTGAAATGAAATGGGGAATTTCTCATAAGGACATCACAGAATAAGCATATCTAATGGGAAGTTATTTAAGAAATGTGAAAGAAAATGAATTTAATCTTCTTTCACTGCGGGGGTCTGAGTGCGAATGCAGATGTTTGTCTCTCCTGCCAAGTCACGGTCCCCCAAAATCATCTTTGATCGAGCAATTAATTGGAGGGACTAATTAAATTTCTCTCAACTAATTATGCTTGTAAATTTGATTTCTTTTTATTTCTTTTTAAATCGTAAAATCTATCGGCGGATGTCGGACATCTTTCCTCAAGTCGTTTCTGCACATGCAGGGGGTCTGTAACAGACGAGGATGTGAAATGCTTGCATCACTTCTTAATGAGAAGGATTATTTTATCATGCGGAGACATTGTGTGTTCTTGGTGGTTATTATGAAAGGGACCAGTGTCAGGAGACTTTTCTGGTAGCCTATACAATTGGCCAAGGTGGTATGGGTATGAATTTCCTAATAGTGGACAGTGAACTGTATGCACAAGGCTCTGTAAAAAGCTTGTTTCGGGTTATTAGTATTGAAAATGAACACATTTCCCTGTCTTACTTTAGTTCCTGTAGAGTCCCATTAAAATATGCAAATATCATCAGGAGGCAACATCATACACAGATACATCCTGAACATACCTAAACTATAATAGCTTTTCATAACCTCAGAAAAACATTTGTTTTTGCTTTTGTATTTCAGTTCAACGGCCTGGGCTTGCTTGGTTGCCCAGTTCAGCACAGATAAACACTCCAAATGGAACTCTAATGCTTTCTCCAGAGGTTATGAGATTATTGGCTGTTATCACATTTCACTTTTTTCTTGGATTATACAGTTTACAGTGAATTGTGGTTTGTCTGTACTGCATATTGTATATATTATAATCTGGTGTGCCTGGTATATGCCGAGTAGAGTTGAGTTCATAAGCTAGCTCTGGAGGCGCATTTGAATGTTGTTCAAGGCCCCGTGCTTCGTGCTTCGACCGAGAGATTCCTCTGTGCCCAGACGCCTCTGCAGGTTGCTGGGGTCAAATTTGTTTGCCGCTTTTTTAAATTGGGGTGATCAGGCCATCACTCCAGTTTTCTCGGAAATACAGCTTGCCCTACGAGGCTGAGAAATTGTTAGTGCTTTTTCTCTTCATCTCCCTCTTTCACTATCTCTCTTTCTTTCTCTCTGTCTCTCTCTCTCTCTCTCTCTGTGTACCGTCCACGACCCCCTCCCTGTGTCGGTCTCCCGCTAATTCTCCGGTGTGCCGTGTCTCCCGGGAGGTGTGTGGGAGCTCACACAGGGCACGCAGCACACGCTACTCCCACAACCAATCGCATTAATCACGGCCTGGGGGACAGCGGCCCATGGAAATTACACGAGGAGAGCTGTTCCATGTTGCGGCGCAGACTAGCCGCTAATGATTTCCCCTGAGCGGGAGGGGAGAGATAGCAACTGTGTGTGTATGTTTGTGTGTGTTTAGATGTGTAAGGGTATATTGTGTTCAAGTCTGTTCCATCACAATTGCAGTCCTCCCTCAGCGTCTCTGTTTACTGTGTAATTGAAGCTTTCCTTACTTACATCTTAATTGGAATTGCTGAGTAATAACTGTTCTGTCAAAGCCCATTTGTTGCAGCGGAGGTGTACAGTGATAACACACAACATCAAAGTAATGCAAAAAGGAATGTGGAAAATGAAAAAAAAAAAAACTGTGTGATTCACCTTGATCTCTCTTGAGGCATAGAGATTCTTGAACGCACAGAATTACAACCTTTGCTTAATGTGCCTTGCTTGTCTCTCTCCTTCTCTCCTCTCCCTCTCTCCCTCCCTCTCTCCCTCCCTCCCTTTCTAACCATTTATTTCTGGTTAGTCGATAGGAGAACGGTATATCGATCTGTACTGATGAGATGCCCAGTAGATTAGCTTTCAGCACATGTGCTCTGTGGTTCTGTCTCGTACATGAGCTCCTTATTGGTTGAGTGTAGGCGTGTGCACTCTGATGACATCGCTAGTCCTCAGGTGTGTTTGTTTTCCTCCGTGTTTGTGCCCGGGCACTTGGGTTTGTTTGTGTGTACACGAGTGCATCTGTTTGTGTGTCTAACTGTGTTTACATGTGTGTATGTAGTGTGTGTATATATATATGTGTGTGTGTGTGTGTATATGTGTGAGGATTAATTTAGTATTGTCTGTTGTTCGATTGTGAGTATCTGTGTGTGTGTGTGTGTGTGTGAGGATTCCATTAGTGTTTTCTGTTGAGTATCTCTGTGTCTCTGTGTATGTGTGTGTGTGTGTATGAATGAAGATGTCCAGCTTTAACCCCCTGTCCCATCAGCGTTCAGTGCCTCCGGCTTTAGTGTGCCTGAGCACAGGGCTGTATTCATTTAAGGCAAGCGGACACAATTAGCCGTTAACATTACAAGGCAGGATTAAGCCTCTGCCTGAAAACCCAGGGGAAATTAAACCGCTGGCGAATCATTAAACCACAAGCAAAACATTAACAAGCATTTGCATTTTTATTGCACCTGAAAAGAATGGCATCTCTCCATTATCTCACTCAGGCAGAGAAACAGGGAGAGAGGAGGAGAGAGAGAGAGAGAGAGAGAGAGAGAGAGAGAGAGAGGAAGACAGAGAGAGAGAGTTTATTTATTGTTATGATGTTGCCCCGCTGAAAAAGAAGAAAAAACAGTAGTGTTTTTCGATGGGGAGAACAAGGAACCTAATTTACACTCTGAGTGTCTGCCAAGGGTTACGATTAGAGAAAGAAAGAGGTGGAAAAAAAGCTATTGGTGTACGAAACAATGACTTAGCTTCTTTGTCATGTAAATCCTATTGTCACCGGGAATAAACAAATTGAGAAATAGGCAGCCATGGAGGAATGGCTGCACTAGATAAAAGGAGGGGAAAGTTTACTGTTTGGGGACGGCACATTTTATTACTTCAATGTTAAGCCAAACTATTATTTGGACTGTTGTGTGGGAATGTCACAAGCTGTGTGGAGAGGCGTATCCTGACCTTGGGTGCTTTGTCCTGTTTTCCTTCTGCAGGTGAGCAGTGTGTGTGCGCACGCGCCTGCACGTGTCTCGCGGTCCGTAGCGGCCGCCCCAAACCCCCCAAGAGTCGCCCTGGCGTCACGCAACCCCCAACCTGTGGACTTTGACCCTGAGGAGACCCTGTCTGGTCGGCGCAGGTAATTGTGTGTTTGGGGTGGGGAGGCCTATAGCAGGCAGGTTATTGGCTCTCCTCCAGAAGCTGACCTGAGATCAGTGGGTGCCCATGGGACGAGCATCAGCACTCATTAGGCTTAATGGCTTAGCGCCCACCACAACACCTCTCACCACTCCACTGACCTTCAGTGAGGCTCTTAATTGGTCATCCAATTTGGTTTATGCGTAAACACCCTGTGGAGCCTGTTTAAAATGAACTCTGTGATCGTGGGCTTGCAAAATCAGATTCAGCTGAGTTATAAAGTATGCACCACTACCCACATACCTACACACAGTGAATCACAGTGCATACAGCTTCTGACAGTCGCCTCTCTAACCATCAATTTTTTCGCTCTTCAATCCATTTTTTAAAATTCTGCCGTTACAAAAAGGCAATCCAGAAATGTCGCACTGTGATTTTTGAGGGGGGCAGACAGCACGAGCACAGCACAGGCTTTCTAGTGAGCGGGAGACGGGCGGGCGGGCTGGGATGCTATGCTAATGTGAGCTGCGCTGCTCTTAATTAAGGATCTGGTTGTATGGCCTCAGAGTGAGTGTGCTGCTCTTGCTGTCACTGTCTGGCCCTGTGCTCTGCCCTCACCTGCCCACCACAACCCTCCAGCTCTCTCCAAAGGGCTCCATCCCCTGCTCACAGCACCAGCACTGCCTGAGCTCTAATGAGTGCCAAGCCTGTAAGGTTGGACTTGTGAGCAACACAGAAACAGGTGTGTGTGTGTGTGTGTGTGTGTGTGTGTGTGTGTGTGTGGGCGCATGATGAGTGTGAGTGCGAAGCTGACAATCGTGACAGAGAGAGCCTCATTAACACAAGAGGGCATCTCCCGCCGTGGCAGTGACATTGAGCTAACCCGCCCGCCCGCCCGCCCGCCCGCCCGCCCGCCTTATCCCCTCTCCTCTCCTCTCCTCCTCAGTTCCATGCCTCTCAACCTCTCCCCTCTTCCTCTCTCCTCGGACGAACAGATGAGAGGCCTGACCGGTCCTGTGTGTTGGACCTCACTGCCCGTGCAGCTTCAATAGAAGAGCTCCGTCGGCCTGTGAGCTAACACGGGCCCCCTAGGACACTAATTGGGCCGGGTTTCATTCAGCACGCCACTCAGTCAGGCCCTCACTGTGATGCCTCGTGTTTTTGCTCCCCGTTTGACACTCTCCACTTCCTCTTTCTCTTGTTCCCACTCTTTTATTTTGGTCTTATCACTCTCTCTTTCTCTCTCTCTCTCGCTCTCTCTATCGATCGGTTTGTATATCTATCCGTTTCCTCCTCTCCTATCTCTCCATCTGCAGGAAGTTCATCTCCGGTCTGCGGGGCTTCGGCTCTTTCTACAGTGGCCTGGGGGAGGCGCTGTGCAGCCGCGAGTCAGCCTTGCTCAACGACTCCCTCTGCTGGAACGGACAGGAAATGACCGACAAGTGAGTACAATCCACTGACACATCCACGCAACATATCCATTCCAGTTATTCATAACAAGCAGAGGTGCAAATGTCCAGCCTGAGAAAGTAAAAGTCCTACCATGTGTTTGTTCCAACCATTCACTAAACCAGATGATTCTAACAAGCACAACTCCTCAGCCAGGTAGCTCAACTCATTTGTGAAATCACCTTTGTCAGTAGTGCACAGGCAGAACCAACACATGGTGGGACTTTTACTCTCTTACGCTGGACATGCTGAAGCTGCCTAGAAGAAGCTTTTATCATGACAGTCCTGCAGTACAGGGCAGACATATAGAAATGACCTATCAGCGCCTGTATCCTGTGTGCTTTCATAGTGTAGAGGTGCTTTGGATGCATCACAGTGAGAGCAGCAGAATCTCTGCCAGCAGTCCCGTTGTCTGCCAAACTCACTTCTCAGGCAGCACATCTGTGCAGCCTCCATCCCTGTGTCTTTGGAGGATCCATCAGACGGAGAAATAGCCCCTTTAGAAGAGGCTTGGGGATGGATGGTGCCTGGGACAGAGTGTTAAAGGTTGGGAGGGAGAGTGGACCAGCCTTAAGGCCGACCGCAGCAGACTTACAACCACCAAAACCTCAGAGGGACCAAGTGCTAGCACTCGTAATAGCCATTCAAGTGCTGCCCACACACACGCACACACTCACCCCGTGCACACACACACACACACACACACACACACACACACACACATACACACGCACACACAGTTGAACAACAAGACATTAAAAACCACTTCTACTATCATGATTTTGACTTTGGGCATTAAAGCTGTGCACATAAATTTCCTCCCGGCTCATTTTATTCACACGCTGCGTGTTTTCTTTCTCGGGTTGAATGAAGTAGGGTCACTTGGCAGGATTTCTGCTGGCTGGCTCTTTCTTTGACAGGGCTGTTAGTGTAAATCTCAGGCTTGGTGTGTGTGTGTGTGTGTGTGTGTGTATGAATGTGTGGGTATGAGGAGGATATGAGGGTGTGTGTGTGTGTCTGTGTGTGTGTGTGTGTATGCATTTGTAAGTGTGTGTGTGTGCCTGTGTGCATGTGTCTGTGTAAGTGTAAGTGTATGTGTGTGTCTGTGTAAGTGTGTGTGTGTGTGTGCTTGTGAGGATTATTAATGTCACCGGCTGCTGATGCTCTCGGCCGCTTTAATCATTCGTTAGCCGCTGGTGGCTGGCTGCTGGCGTGGGCCTGTGTGGAATGTGAATGTGTCATATTTCTCTGTGCCCTCCATGTGATTCTTCTGCTCTCCACACTCCTGACTCTTCCCCATCAGCACCCACTCAGCCCCCACCCACCCACCCACCCACACAGACAAACACTGCACTGGGCACAATGACTGCGTTTACTTGCACTTCAGTATCCCGGTTATTTTGAAGTATTCCTCTTTTGTATTTGCGCATGTAAATATACCGATTTCAGAACCCTTCAGTACCGATTTCAGAAGCCCTTATCCTGATTTTGAATAACCAGGTTATGCTAGGTGGAGTACTCCGAAGGAAACCAGGGTACTGCTCCATGTTTGAACCTTATCCTGGTTTCTTATGCAAACTCGCAATTAGCTAATAGAACTTTATCCATCATGTATACAGGGATATTAATAACCAGGTTTTTCTGTGTTCATGTAAACACCTGTATACCATATCCTGAATATGATCAAAATCGGGATAAGCTTGTTCTAAGTTTGTTATGTATGTTTTGTTTTTGTGTATGTGTATGCTGGACTATGCCATATACTCTATATTGAGTATGTATATGGTATGTGTTGATGTGTTTGTTTGTGTGGGTGTGAGCTGGGTCCATATGTGGTCTCAGTGTGTGTTTCTACCCTGTGTGTGTGTGTGTGTGTGTGTGTGTGTGCGCTGGGTCCATATGTGTACTCAGTGTGTGTTGCTACCCTGTGTGTGTGTGTGTGTGTGTGCGCTGGGTCCATATGTGTACTCAGTGTGTGTTTCTACCCTGTGTGTCTGTGTCCCATATGGGGCGTGCTGCTCCATTCTGTAGCTCTGTGGGTCTCCCTCCCAGGCTTGTCTCTATCCACTCACAAGGTTGGTGTGTGAGAGCACATATCCTGACAGTATGTGTACCCAGTTTGAGTGTGAGTGTGTGTGAGTGTGTATGAGTGTGTGTTGCATCTGTTAAGAAACGGTGGCGTGTCTCTCCTTCACAGAGGCGCCGCAGGCCTGGGACGAGTCGCCGCGGAGAGGACGGTGGGCGAGTAAAACGGCCGAGTCAGAAGCGCCGAGCGAAGTCGCTCCCCGAGGGCGCGGGCAGACGGGTGTCAGCGGGGCACGGCCACCCCACAGGGGTTAATTAGGAGAGGAGGATGAGAGAGGGAGGGAGGGAGGGAGGGACACAGTGGTGGGGAGGGAGGGGAGACGCAGGGACGCAGTGGAGACAGGAAGGATTGTCCTGCAGCCCCCACGGCTCCCGGGCCGCCCATCCCAGATCGCGCCTGGCCCGTGTTGGAGTGTGTGTGTGTGTGTGTGTGTGTGAGTGTGTGAGTGTGAGAGAGAGTGGCCAAGATGTTTGGCAGGGTTTTAATGAGTGTGCAGCGCTGCCAAACCGAGTGACCTTGATAGCTGGATTGAGCTGAGCTGTACATTATGATGCGAGCAGTGCTTGGGAAAAAAGCACACACACACACACACACACACACACACACACACACACACACACACACAAACTGTCCTGAAGAACTGTGAATGACAGTTTTAAAAAAATTGCACTGCTTAAAAACTTTCAGCCACAGAAGTTTTAACAAGCCAACAGGGACTAATGTAGAAGAGCTATGGTCTAGAAACTATACCAGTTGTGAATGTACTGAAGTGCATTATTATTTAGAGTTGCATTGTGGAGGATCGGAGGTGCATATTCAGCATACATACCCAGTAATTGTGGGTGTGCTGCATAATCCAGCCTTGTGCCTCAAACTACCGAGCTGTTAAAAGATGCATTTAGACATCTGATGTTTTATTTGGATTGTATGCATTTTTAGTTATTTTCGTCTGATAGATCTGCATTGTTGATACATTTAATTAGCGTTTCTGGTGTCTTAGATAATGAGCTGGAACTGCACCGTTATGGTTGGCTGGAGGCCTAGTGAGTACAGCGATAGATGCCCAATGCAGTGCACATTAGTGGATAACAATAGGCTTTGCCATATACATAGCTAGTATGAACAATGCAGGGTTCCCACTGGTCCTTGAAAACCTGTGAAAAGTGGAAAATGGTTCCCCATTTCACACACACCCTCATGCAGGTTGGCTGACATTGCTTAATTCGCCTTATAAAATATTGTAAGCATTTACCAGTTTTCATATTAACCGTGAAATATGGTCCATATGATATGATTGGAATGTTAAGCTCTATTTTGGACTATTGTTCAGTATATTTTTAGCTAGACATGCTTTGAAAATGCCTGCATCTGTAAAGGGGAATGTGACCGTGAGCTTCTCCACCAGAAGAGTGATGATGAGTTATTTGCCAGTGATGAGGAGAACCACACTGATGTGTAGCGGATGGAGTCAGCAGTCACCCGGTCTGGTGTTTGTGCTGCAAGTGTATTACTGTGGAGAAGTGGCTTCGAGGCCGCGTGGGCTGACTGCTCCGCCCCTTTGCTCCATATGCTATATAGGAAGTGGGATGAGGAATGCCAGGAGGGCGAGCATATGAGTGTATGGTGCCATGCCTGCCTGAAGTACCAGTCACACTGTCAATACTGTCATTGATAAATGGAAGAGTCCTGGAAAATAGTATGTAGAAAAGAGTGGGAAGTCTATATTTACATGGCTTACATGGCCAATATCTGAATGTGTGTCGCTGTCTGCTGAAGCTGTCTTTGTTGGGCACAAAAACGCCCAGTTATGATGACCTCCTGCTGAAAGGCTCATTCTCCCCAGCTCCTTCACTAAATGGAGAAATGATAAAAGTGCCATCAGCTGCCCTCAGCTGCCATTCCAACACTAACCTATCAGTGACCTGCTCACACAGGACCTCACCTGCTGAGGGGTGGCCAGCCTGTGGAATGGACTCTTCTCACTCACTCATAAGTAATAACATCTGCTCATCTCCTCCTAGTGGAGGGTGCCGCTGCATTATTTATGTGCTAATTAATGCTGGGAGGTGAGCTGACAGCAGCGGTAATAAGAAGAATAGATAAGTGTGGAGGAGAAGTCATTTGGTTTAATGAAGAGCTCGGCAAGGCGGGCGTGAAGTTTTGAGGAATGGCTTTGATGGGGAACTCGTGAGCGGGATGGTGTCATTGCACAAAAAAGGGTGATGATATCATTCCCTCTTTTTTCCCCTCTTCAGTTGCCTAGCATGAGCTATTTTTCTCCCGACTCCAGATGACTTTTTGGACTTGGACTGGTGAAAGCGGCGCGCTTAACTCTCTCTTTGAGGCGACAAAGTTGCACTCTGTTTTTAGTTCCTGGCGCACGTCTGGTGCGGAGGCTCAAGCTCTGGCTGTGATCATGCCTCACCAGCTGCCAGTAATCCTCATCAGCCCTGGGCCTGGGACCGCTCCCTCCAAGCATGACCCAATCTAACGACGCCGCGCCGCGCCGAGGCTGAGGCTGTGACACCGCCGCGCGCTGCAATTACAAAACTTTTCTAGGGCTTTCCGTGCCATTAGTCTTTGGCGTCTGTGCCAGCCAGCTCGACTCCGTGAGCGGCCTTGGCTACAGCGCGTGTGTGTGTGTGTGAGTGTGAGTGGCGGCTGCCGTCGGCATGGTGGCCTGTGATCTCCGTGCGGCGCGGAGTGCGGGGAGGCGCCGGAGGTGTCGGCTCAGCCTCCCGTCTGTCCCCACGGCCGCCCCGCGCCACATTAGCGCTAATTAGCACTTAATAGGGAGAAATCAGCTGGAACAGCAGCCCCAGGGAGCTCCCCAGGGATGCAGCCAGAGCTCACACTCCCGCCTCGCGTTCTCCACGTCGCCCTGTCTCTCCATCTCCGTCTGTCTCTCTCTTCCCTCCTCGCTCCTCTTTTCTCTCTCTCCATTACCCCATCATCTCTCTCTCTCTCTCCATTACCCCATCATCTCTCTCTCTCTCCATTACCCCACCATCTCTCTCTCTCTCTCTCCATTACCCCACCATCTCTCTCTCTCTCTCCATTTACCCCCACCATCTCTCTCTCTCTCTCTCCATTACCCCACCATCTCTCTCTCTCTCCATTACCCCACCATCTCTCTCTCTCTCCATTACCCCATCATCTCTCTCTCTCTCTCCATTACCCCACCATCTCTCTCTCTCTCTCTCTCTCTCTCTTTTCACTCTTTTCTTTCTCTCCCACTCTTTCACCGTCTCTCCCCTCGTACACATTCACTCATAAACACATTGCACTCGTTTACTCTTGCAAAGTCACTGACAAGTTTTCTGAGTGTGTCGCGCCCTCTCTCACACGTCCACGGCGCTCAGCGCTGTGACTCAGAGAGAGACGGCTCAGCAGGCAGACCCTAAACCCTGTGTTTGTGTGTGTGTGTGTGCACTGCGCTGGCTAAGGTACTAGCGCAGGCAGATCCTAAACCCTGTGTGTGTGTGTGTGTGTGTGCGCTGTGCTGGCTAAAGTACTAGCGCAGGCTTCTGCATGGCACCTCAGTGTGCCGTGTGGGCCGCTCCTGCGGGAGCAGGTAGGATACATGAATAAGAATACATCATCAAAGGGAAGCTCGCCTTCAAAAACGCGGGCGAGTCAACAAGGCTTTTTTCTTTTTTTTCATTCTTCCAAGGCGAGTCGGTGTCCTTGTGTTTGTTTATTCTCCTTGACGTGGGCGGAGAATTCCAGGTGGCACAGACACATCGAGATCTGAAGGAGTCTTTTCTATTAATAGAGGAAAAACGTTAGGAGCATTCCCTGTTTTGCACTCCCTGTTACGCTGCCTTTTTAATGTATGTTTTGGGGCCAACATAGACCACTTCTGTTTAAATCATCTAGAGTTCATGAAGGAGCACATAGAATATCATTGAAATGGTCATAAGAAGCATTTATATTTTCTGATCCATAAGTTTTTTTTTCTGTCACTTTTTCCCAGGGGTGATTTTATATAACAGAATAAAACTGAAGTAAATAGAAGAGCTGAAATCATTTATTTTGGCCACGTCAGTAAGAATCTGTCATACTCACGATATCTACTACTACAAAGTAAATAGAACTCAGAAGGAAAGCTTACACAATTATTAAACAAATAAGTAAGGGTGGAAATGATTTCCCTAAAACAAACAGTCCTGTCTTCACACATATCTTGTAATACATCAGTGATGCCAAAGGACCATTTGTCAAACAGAAAACATGGCCTCTAGGTGGCGGTAACGCTCCTGTTGTAAGTCTCAGTCATGGCATTATCTCAGCGTGAACTTTGACTGTTTTGGAGCCGAACACTTCAAGCTATCTTATGAGTCACAGATGACATTCTTTGTGTGTGGCTCATGGTATGGCAGTGATTTAAACATAAGCAGATCACATTTGCTATTCAAACTGAAAATTGAACCAAACTTGAAATGGGCTCTTCAATAGTCAATGGAAGCGAATAAGAGAGTTTTTTCAAGTTCTTGCTGATAGAAAACAGAAGATTTAGTTTAATACTGCAGGCCAAACCGCATCAACCGTATTAAGGAATTGTATGCTTGTATATTTTTGTTATATTACAATTTTTACGCTTTGTTACAATAATGCCAGTCTGTGTCTGCGTCAGGTAATGATAGCCATGTTTTGGATTGACATATCTGTATTTTGTGTGTGTGTCTGTGTGCGTGTGTGTGTGTCAACAGGTTCCCTGGTCCAGGCCTGAGGAAAGCCTCCCATGGCTCCGACTCCCGGAACAAGCCCCCTGAACCTGTCATCAGCCAGATCATTGACAAACTCAAACACATCAACCAGGTGTGTGTGTGTGTGTGTGTGTGTGTCTGTGTGTGGTATTTCTACCTGCCAATTCCTCTCTGAGTGCCTGCTTATACTCCCCCACGCTCTGAATGACTTGTACTCAGCCATGTTTAGTGTTTAGACACCACTGTTCTTTTCATAGTCATAACAATTTGACACAGAACATGCTTATGAGCCTCCACACACACACACACACACACACACACACACACACACACACACACACACACACACACACACACACACACACACGGCCACACACTCTCACACACGGCCACACACTCTCACACACATTTAATCACTTCACTGGTGTACAAGTCAGTCTTGCATGCCTACACACTATACAAGCTTGCATAAGTACAAACACACTCAACTTGAAAACACACACACACACACACGCACACACATGTACACTCAAGCAAGCCGCACACAAAGCCGTACACTCCAGCTGTGGCCCATGTAGAGACACGTGTCCTAACGACAGGCAGGTTATCAGAGGGGACGGAGGCGTAGGGGCTGGTAGCCGCACAGTGGACGCTTGTGACAGACACACACACCCAGCGTGAGCTCCACACTCCCCTCAGAGGACCACAGCTGCCTCTCCTGCTGTCCCCCAGCGCTCATCACATGTGACCTGCTAGAAAACCCAGGACCGTTTGTCTATCTAACAACCTCTCTACCTCTCTACCTTTCTATCTATCTCTCTATCTCTCAATCTCTCTGTCCATCTCTCTTTCTTCTCTTTCTCGCTCTGTCCTCCCATCTTTCCCTGGTTCTCCCTGTGTTGTTGTGTTCTCTCTCTCTCTGCATCTGTTTCTTTTCTCTGTCACTCTCACGTCTGTCATTCCTGCTCTGCGTCCGTGTCTCGGACTGTCGGTGGGTGAGTCTGTAGCTCAGAGGGGGTGAGGGTCACGCGTCCTCAGGGACCGGCCCTCATTTTCCCAATTACTGCTGGAGAAGCATTACCTCATGCTCTCAACCCCCCAGCACTCTGCACAAACACATGAGCACATATTTGGATCTCAAGCATACTTGGCGACACACTCATCCACATGCACACACACACACACACACACAAACACACACACACACTCATACATGCACACACACACACACACACACACACACACACACACACACACACACACACACACACACTCATGTGCATATATTCACAAGAGTTAAGTATCCTTTCAGCTTGTTTCGACTTCCTCCAGCTGTAGAGTCAGTCCCCAGGGGAATTAGAGAGTGAGTTATCCCACAATGTCTGAATCA
>NC_063209.1:4084062-4096562 GCF_017589495.1 Alosa alosa
CACTTTCTCACGCCTGCCGGGGCTGAGGTAATGGCCCGCGCCGGCCAACTCGCAAATGAGCTGGGCGCTATAAATGGAGAGGAAAAAAATGACTTTCGCCCTGCGATATTCCAACTATTTGCAAATGCTCTGAAGAGCACAGGCGCTTATCTGCTCTTTTAATAAGCGCCGCCTGCTTGTGCAGAGCGTCAGGTTTGAAGCACTCAGGCAGTCAAGTTTGTGCAGGAATCTGAGCTGAAGGATACTATACTAGTGCAGCATGTGAATGTACACGCTGAGGTTTGAGTACTGACAAGTTGGACAAGTTCGTCCGGATTTCACTGTAGCATGTAAACTGTATGTGTAGACAAAAGTGCATCAGTGCATAATGTTTTTACTGAATCTACAGTTCCTGTTGAAGGCTGATGCATCATGTGGTCCACTGAAATACGGAATAGTGTCTTTTTGTGAATGCAAATGCCTATGGTGTGGGTTAAGTCCAAAGCACTTTAACATCAGGCTAAAGTGAAATGACGTTGGTTTCACTGCCTGTGAGTCCTATTTAGTGTAAAGAAGGCTGAGCGCTCTAATTGCCTGTGTGAGGCTCTTTATTGCAGTGTTTTACTGTGTTTATCAGGCTTTTCACTAATACACGGGGTGGCCCCCGCCCCCAGGCACTTACACCCACAGACTGTCCTCTCCACAGGGGGAGCTGTGATAAACCTCTCAAGACAAATGCAGAGAGAGAGAGAGAGAGAGAAAGAGGGCTAGCCAGAGAAAAAGAGTCCAAGACGACAACTTGGTGTCAAAATGCAATACGAAGATGAATGACAGTCATCAAAAGAGGCAGATTGATCTTGGAAAGTACAGAGAGGAAGAATTGTAGCAAAAATAAAAGATGGAGAGAGGATAAGATGAAGAATAAACGTAATATTTTTTTGTCTCTCCGCCAGCTGCTGCTCTCCTGCCGCAGATTGACATTAGTAACGATAGTCCTGAATTACATTTTAATATGATTTGAAGCTGGCTGCCTGGTGAGCGGGTGTGTTGCAGTCTGAGCGGTCAAAGAGAACATCTGTTTGACTTCCCAGAGTATCGTCTTACCCTTCAGAGGGGACCGGCCGGAGGCCGGAGGAGCGAGTGGCGAAAAGGAGCAATTATCTGATTGGTGTTTGATTATAGAGCGTTTTCCTCCCATTTGTCAGATGAATTTGCCGCTGGCAGGCCTGGAATGCCCGAGGCGCCACGAGATACGGGTGTCCGAGCCTGTGCCAAGGAAAGGGACACCTGCTTCGAATTCAAAGTGGAAATGAAGTATGTTCCGTTCCATCCGACACTTTGAAATCTGACTATCGGGACGTTTCTTGGCATGAGAACGCTGCGTTTCAGAGGACCTATTGCTTTTCTTTTCCTGACCCTTTTCATTAAGGGCTGTGCTAAAGAGGCCAGTATAAGTCTCCTATAAGTTCTCAGCATATACTCCCTCCTCTGATTCCCTCACTTTCACCTCTCCTTTGCTCTCTTCTCGTCTTTTCCCCTCTGTTCTTCCCCCCCTCTCTCCCTCCCTCTCCCTCTCTCCCTCTTTGCATCTGTGCTGAGTTGTATGTGACAGACTCCAGTCCTGTCGCTAGCTTAACCCAACCCCCCCAACCGTACCCCACCTCTCTCTCCCTTCCTCCTCTCTCTCTCTCTCTCCCTTTCTCTCCCCCCTCCTTCTCTCTCTCCCTCTCTTCTGGGCCGCCCACCCTAATGAGCTCCAGCAGGAGCGGGCAGCCGGCAGCAGGTAGGACTGAGAGCTGCACATTCCAGCACGCAGCATCACTTCCTCTGAGCCACACACACCCGCATCTGGGCCGAAGGGTCTCCCACACCACACACATGCACGCACATGCACGTATACACTCGTGTTAACATACAAATGACACATTAATGCACATTTGCACCATACATGCCGATACATTCACATCTACCGGCACACACACATTCACAGAGGATTCGTGCACATGCATCTACACTGAACTCATGCATATACATACACATGCACAAACAAATACAAATGGATGGAAATACATACTCTTCTGTACTCACTCATGCACAAACAAATACAAATGGATGGAAATACATACTCTTCTGTACTCACTCATGCACAAACAAATACAAATGATACTCTTCTGTACTCTCACTCATGCACAAACAAATACAAATGGATGGAAATACATCCTCTTCTGTACTCACTCATGCACAAACAAATACAAATGATACTCTTCTGTACTCTCACTCATGCACAAACAAATACAAATGGATGGAAATACATACTCTTCTGTACTCTCACTCATGCACAAACAAATACAAATGGATGGAAATACACACCCAGTTACACACAGATGTGTCCATTTGTGGCACACTCTGTCACGCACACTCTATTGTGCAGACTTTCAGTGGGACAGCTCAGGCACAAGGCCTAGGTGTTGTTCTTGCCAGACAATGTACTCAACCCAGACACCCTAGGGACACACAATGAGAGACTCACGCACACAGACACACACACATACACACTTCTCAGACTTTATCACAAAGACTCACATACCATCTCCTTCAGACTCTCAGAGGCTCGCTTATACTTTCTCACAGTCTAACATATACAAGCATTCACATACTCTTCTGTACTCTCACTCACACACACACACACACACACACTCTTTTTATACATACACAGACACACACAAGCACTTCACTTTAACAATCTCAATAAAAAGGCCCTTTTTTGTGTACAAGACAAAAGTCCGGCACCACCCTAATGCACCTCATTTTTTCCAGGCCCGCTTTCATGGCCCTCAGCCCCGCGCCGGGCACCGCGCAGCACCACGCAGCCCCCCTACCCCCCCAATCCGCTCCTGTCGCTGCCACTGCCGCTGCCTCTCTCAGGCACTTCATCAGGCCTCCCAGTGGAGAGCCGCAGAGCTTACGCAACAATGGCGGCCCGAATCGGTTTTAATTATACGGCCTTTGTGGGAGAAGCTAATGGAAGCCACACTGCGGCGCAGCGCTCGCCTAATGATGCCAGAGAGAGGGAGAGGAAAGGCGCGCAGCTCGTGTGAGACGCTCGCGTTCGTTTATGAAGGGGGGAAGAGTTGCGAACGCTATCAAATGCGTTTTTATAAGGATGTGGCAGAAGTTCAGAACAAAACAAATGGTGTTTTTTCTGGAAAAAAACACCTCTTAGTGCAGTGTTATGTCTGCTTCTGGTTTGGGTGGGGGCATGTACCCTGTCTACCTGTCTGTCTATTTTTGTGGGTTGCTTTCTATCTTTGTGTGTGTGTGTGTGTGTGTGTGTGTATATGTGTACAAATTTGGTGCTGAGAACATGTCGAGACTTGTCACTGGTCTACATAATTACATGTTACAGGCTAAATGACCTTAATACTGTGCACACCCAGGGTGAATCATCCATGAAGTCTTCCAACTCTCATCATGTCCTCTAAACAAGACATTTGAATGTGCTGTCTGCAGCGCTCCTCTGATTTGTAGGGACTTCATTCAAGAAACATTTCATCTTGTGAAACAGATGTGGGGGATTTAGTGCTTATACCCCTGCACATCAGAGTATGTCCGCCTCATACCAGAGGACTTGTTGCATGCTTAGGCTTTCTTGTTGTTTTTGCTTTGTGGTGTGTTGCTTTGTGGTGTGTGTGTGTGTGTGTGTGTGTGTGTGTGTGTGTGTGTGTGTGTGTGTTTGAGAGAGAGAGAGAGAGAGAGAGAGAGAGAGAGTTTATGTGTGTGTGCCTGCACCCTCTGGTCACTGTTTGAAGTGTGTGCAACCATACGGGTTGCTCAAATGAAGTGTGACACCTGACATAAAAGCCTGGCTGCAGAGCCACCATAAACCCTGGAGGTGTAGGCTGGGGGCTGGGGGCTGAGCTGCCCCCCTCCAGCGGCGCTCCTCTCCCTCTCAGCCCTCCCCTCCCCCATCGCCCCCATCTCGTCCCAGCTCCTCCAGTCTGCACTGCATTGTTCCAGGGGAATTTCCCCTTCATTTCCTTACTTGAAGCTTTCTCGGCATCTCTCCGTCTCCCTGTCTCCCTCTCTTTTTGTGATCCTGTTGCGCTCCTTTGCTCTTTCTCTTTTTCTCTTTCTCTGTGTCTCTCTCTCTCTCTCTCTCTCGCTCCCCCTCTCTCCCCTGCTGGCTAGGAGGTCAGTCAGAGCATGTGAGAGGCCTTTTCCTCCCAATTAGTTGGCTGCTAATGAGGCCTAACTCTCCCCTCCCTCTTCTCCATCCTTCTTGCTCCCTCCTTCCCTCTCTCCCTCCCTCCCTCCTGTCTATTTCTCTCTGTCTCTCCCCATCCCCGGAGGCACTACTAAGACATGGGTCACCCCACCAGCAACCTCCTCTCCCTCCCTCGCTGGCCCCCCACAGACTTTAATTGCCCCACAGTCGGTGAAGAATAACCCCACAGCCAGCGCGGAGGGCAGAGCCAAGAGCCAGCCGTGCCCTCGTGCACAGGCCAATGGAAGCCACTCGGCCCAGGCACTGGCAGGGCAGCTGGGAGCAGGGCAAGGCTGTGGGCGCGGGGAGGAAGCTGGGGCGGTTGGCGTTAGCGTGGGCGCCCGCTAAGACAAAGATGGAAGAACCAGTGTGAAGTGCAGCCGCACTGCAGACGAGTCAAGAAGCTGCAGACATTAAGGGCCATTGTTTGCTGGTTTGGCCTCAAAGTAATGAGTTAAAGATTGCACAGTTCACATTGGGGGCATTTCCTCTTTAAAAATAGAGAGAGAGAAAGAGAGAGAGACAGAGAGAGAGAGAGAGAGAGAGAGACAATGAAGAAGGCAAAGGAATGAAGTTTTAGCAGACAGCTTTCCTTCTTAGCCTTACTTTCTGGCTCCTTGTCCACCTCTCATCTCTCTCTCTTTCTCTCTCTATCTCTTTCTCTCTCTCTCTGTTTCTCTCTCTATCTCTCTTCCCTTGACCCGGAGGGAGAGCTGGCTGGGCCCTTTCTCAGGCCCGGGCTTGTCCGGCTGGGCCAGCGGTGCCGATCAGCGTCCGCGGGGAGTGAAACAGGAGCCTTCCAGGGGGTCAGGGAGCACACTTCCTGTTTCCTGCCTCCGCTGGGTCATCACAGGGTCTCGGCAGCGAGGGTCAAGCACCCCCAGCAACACTCCACTCTGCTCTCTGTCTCCTCCCTGTTTGTGATGGGGGGCTTCTCGGCTGACATCCCCTCAGAGTAACAGCCCGCTGTGGATAGGGGGGTGTTTTGTGTGTGTGTGTGTGTGTGTGTGTGTGTGTGTGGGAGTGGGGGTTTCTCACACATGGACTGCACAGATTAACGTGGTGTTTCTGCTCAGTGTCATTCTCGCCTGATGATAAGCCTGGAGGCAACACATTACAAATGCACACACACACACACACACACACACACACACACACACACACACACACACACACATAGAGTACACGTGGTTCACATTCACAGTTCTCAGGCTGCCTTAGAGCGTTGTCGTATCAAATTTCACATCTTAACTCTCATCACACACATCCTCATGAAAGAAAACACACTGCACATCGGGATGAAAGGCATGTAAACACACTTTCACACACACACACTTAGGCAAACACACACACACACACACACACGCTGGACTTGTGAGCCTGTAGGTGCAGCCATTATCAGCCACTCGTCCATGTAATCACGCATATCATCACACGAGCATTACAGCTGGCTCCTGCTACACAGGAAAGTATGTGAACACACATGTACACACATACACACACACACACTCTCACACACATACACACGCTCACACACACACACTCACACACACACACACACACTCTCTCACACACACACACACAAACACACACACTCTCACACACTTACACTTACACACACACACTCACACACACTAGACACACTAACATACATACTATGCACATTCAGTTTGACAGCATGCTCTAGTTCCCTGCCAGTAGCTGCTGACTTTGGGCCAACTGTGGGCCAGAATCAGCTGAACCCTCTGTCATCCATTTCAAAAATGGGGTAATGAGTCCAGAACACACACACACACACACACACACACACACACACTTATGCATGTACACACTGATCCGCCTAGGTGTGATCATGAGATGGCGAGGAGGAGGGGGACGGTCTGCTGATGTCGGCCAGGCCCGGGCACATCACATGACTCTGGGAACCGCAGCGATAATGTGTCAAGCAGGGGAGCAGCAGACAAGAAGGGCCTGTCTCCAGACACTAATCTGATTTAGCGCCCCCGCGCTCACGTCAGGGCTGGCTGGACCTATTTTAGCCCCGCTGAACGCAGGGAACAATCGCCAACATTTACGGCAAACATGCCAACATTTATGTTGAGCTACAAGACGCGCTCGAGATTGTTTTCCTGCCTGGGGGACCAGCATCATTTCCAAGCAGATAACGACGTCTAGCCGTGTGTGGGACCCAGCCTGTAATTTAGCCTCTGCAGAGCACCTTGATTGTTTTTCCCTCGTTTTCCTCATCCTGGTATCTAATCCTCCAAGATCCCACATTTCTTTTGGTCATCCCTTGTGATTAAATCTCTTAAAGAACTAATAAACGTCAACTTGAAGACAACAATAGACGGGAGAGTAGAGTATAGACCTGCAATCTGTGTAAATAGAAACTGTTGGTTGAAGAGGCTCGGTTTGGATGCTTGCTAACTAGCATGCTTTGCTCTGTAGGTTTTCATCTCTCGTCTGGCTTATACACGCCATTGGTGTTAATTAGCACATTGTTCTAGACACAGTGTACTGGACTTTATTGATATCTTTTCATGTGTAAGTCCGTAGAGATATGCAGAGCGACGGAACAGTTCTATTTATACTGGCTGGTCTGGCTCGTCCCTGGCGTCTGCATATTTGTGTGAAAGGCAGCAGTTTAGCACCATGATGCTGATTTCAGCTGAAGTGTTGCTTTAAACGTGTCTCAGGATCCTCGTGTTTAACTGAGTCTGAGAAGTCCCGATTAAAGGTCAACTGCAGTTAAATTCCCAAATTCCTGTGTGGGAAAAACCTGGCTCTGCCGCCACTGCCACCTCCGTTCCAGGCTGAGGGGGAAGCCCTAGGAATGCTTGAGTAATTGAGGCGGGGAGGAGAGGCAGGGTGGGGCGCTGTCCCCGTCAGGAGATGGATGTGTCAGCATCAGCTGCCCTGGAAAAGGCCCTTCAGCCCTGCCTGCCCATAACTGTCTTCACACAGAGGGAGAGAGAGAGAGAGAGAGAGAGAGAGAGAGAGAGAGAGAGAGAGAGTGAAGAGGGAGGAAGATCAACCCCAGATACACAGACCACCCACCCATCTCTTCACACTTTGTATTCAATAAAAGTTTGAGTGGTGGGTGTTTTAGAGTGGGTGTATGGCGTGTGGGTCTGCACGTTTGTGTGTGCTGGAGCATGTGTGTGTGTGTGTGTGTGTGTGTACTCGTGTGTGTGTGTGTACTCGTGTGTGTGTGTGTGTGTGTGTGTGTGTTTAGGGGTTTTAGGGCTCTGGGGCAGCTCTGTCGTCCGTCTGGCTCTGGTACTTGGTGGCCTGTTCTAGAGCTTTCCATGACTCACACCCTGAAAAATGTGCCTGATTTTCTCCCTCCTCCTCCTCCTGCTCCTGCTCCTCCTTCTCCTCCTCCTCCTCCTCCTGCTCCTCCTGGTCCTCCTCCTGCTCATTGTTCTGCTCAGGTATGTGTGGTAATCAGAGCGCTGGAGAGACCCTATCCACAGAAACCCCCCGACTTCTTTCCCACAACCCACTTAGAGCTTGCTATTCACTACGCATGAATGAGGCAGACGAAAAAAGTGTGTGCGCTGGAATGTTTATGCATTCGTGTGATGTGATGTGATGTGTGTGTGTGTGTGTGTGTGTGTGTGAGAATGTGTCTGCAGAGTGTGTATGTGTGCTTTACCCTTATAATCCCCCATCCCTCTTCGGGACATTAATATGTTAGCCGTGTGTTGTGAGGGGCCACAGAGAGACAGAGGCCCGTAATGTAATAATGTGAAGAATGCAGGAAATTGCCACTGCAGTGGAGTTACACAAACAAGCAGTCCGAGTTATTTGATTATTCAAATGATTTAGCGTTCGTCGTGAGAGGATCTGGAGGGGTGAAGCGGACGGGACAGCTTCTGCTGCAGCCGGGCTGCGGCCGGCCCGTGCACCGTCACAGCACAGGGGCCGGTGAGGTTAGCCGGGCGAAAGCTTTGGACAGAGCGCGTGGCCCGCGAGCGGACCTGTGGTTTGCCGTATGAATGGGGATTCATGCTGATAACTATAGGGCCTCTTTGGGGTTTCACGCTCTGTCTGATGTTATTGCTGTTTGAAGTGTGGACCAGTGGGTCTGCGAGGAGAAGCAGACGAGTCATCTGCCCAGAGCAGAGCGGGGCGGGAGAGAGGGAGAGTGAGGGCCAAGCCCTGGCATGCCCTCTCCTCCGACGCACAGGACACAATGCCGGCCCTGATTCTAATCAGAGGGAATGAAGGGAAAAAAAACTCCCTCAGCGCTCGGCTCTGTCTGTAGAGCATGTGAACGTGGACTCACAAACACACATACGCACATAAACACACATGAACACAAACACACACACACACACACACACATGCACACAAAAAAACACATACAGTATAAACACAAACACAAACACACACGCACACACACATATAAACACACACACACACACACACACATTAACACAAACACACACACACACACACACAAACGCACACACACACACATAAACACACATGAACACAAACACACGTGCGCACACACACATAAAAACACACTTGAACACAAGCGGAGGCTGCCCCTGCGGTGACCCTGTGTGGTTGTGATTTGTTGTGCCAGGAGACGGCGAGGCCCCTGCTGCTGCTCTAGCCTGCGCTGCTCCCGTGTCAGAGGCCAGACCCCAGAGTCTCCCCCGGCCCCACCGGGCCCCCACAGGCCTGGCCCTCCGGCCGCCCGGGGCCCCTGCCGCCGTGTGTTGTGGTCAACCGGGCCGAGCAGGAACATGACATCCCCCGTCTGAAGTCAGGTAGCAGGGTTTTCGGGTAAATGCCACGGGGAGGTCACTTTTGGTTTCGGACGTTTTTTTTTGTCTCGTTTGGCACAAAGGGACTGGAATTAGGCGGGGCAGCAGATGGCACAGCCAGGGCTGCATGGCGGGTTTTTTTCTTTCTTCTTCTTTGTGTTTTGCGCCGCGGTCTGTCCAGCCAGAAATGTCCGGCAGAAATCACCGCCCTGCTTCAGCCCAGTCCAGTCAGCCAGCCCGCTGCGGTCCTCTGGGGCTCTCTGGAGCGCTGACCCTGAGTGGGAGTTCACTCCGCCACGTGGGAGGCAGTGACAGCGCTGCGGTCACTCTGCTCCACTCTCCCTCTCCCTCTCTCACCGTCTGGCCGGCCCTGAGCCTGGGCCTGCGCTGCGCTGAGCAGCTCACCACATGTTGGTGTGTGTGTGTGTGTGTTTGTGTGTGTGTGTGTGTGTGTGTGTGTGTCTGTGTGTGTGCTACAGCCGGTGGAACTCCCGATGCTGTGCCCCCCCTCTCTCAGTGACTTCTGCTTTTGTGGAAGCAGTGGAAGAGGAGGAGGAGGAGGAGGAGAGGTGAGGCCCTCAGGCCACACAGACACACTGATTGCATGTTCTGTTGCGCTGCAGTGCCGGATCATCCCTAGACTCCATGGCTTTTCCTTTTATTGTTAGACCGAAAGAGAGAGAGAGAGAGAGAGAGAAGAAAGAGGGGGAGAAAGAAAGAAAGAGAACAAGCAGGGTAAAAATGTCGTGAGGAAGTGGGGAACACATTTTCCGACCCAAAAATACGAGGCCTGTTGTGGATTTCTCCCTGCATGTTTCTGCTTTCATATGTTTCCTCTGGTGTTGGTGAGGGGGTTGCCGTGTGAGTGCGTGTGATTTTACGAGTGCTGATTCCGGGGCGAGTGGGGTTTTGTGCTTCTTGTGGTGGCAGTCGGGGCTCAGGCTGTGACTGGGCCTGGAGCACGGCCTCGCTCTCAACCCCAAACAGCTAACGCTCCACCACAGCGTGCCAGGAACAGCCACTGGGTGGGAGCTACACCAGCACCGTGTGTGTGTGTGTGTGTGTGTGTGTGTGTGTTTTGCGTGTTTGCGTATGTGAGTGGATTTGTTTGACGTATTTGTATATGAATGTGTGTGGGTGGGCATATGTATTTTGTGTGTGTTTTTGACGTAAATGTGTTTCTCTCTGTGTGTGTGTGTGTGTGTGTGTGTGTGTGTGTGTGTGTGTGTGTGTGTGTGTGTGTGTGTGTGTGTGTGTGTTTGGCGTTTGCGGTTAGTGTGTTTGTCTAAGTGTCATGGCAGGTGGTTGGCCTCCTTCAATACACCCTACTGTTCACACACCCCATTCCAAACTGAGGGGGAGCTGTTGCCCTTAGGCCCTTTTCCCCCAGTGCTCTGTATCTATCTCTCTCTCTCTCTCTCTCTATTTTCTCTCTCTTTTCCTACCTTTTTAAAGACATTTCTGTTCGAAAATACCCTCGACCACAGCCTCTTTACGACTGTTTGCCTTCAGAGTTTAATGTATTTGTGGGACAGCCTGTCTCTCGCCGTCACCAGGCAACCGTCCCCAGGAAGGAATTCGAAGGCCTCAGTAAATCTGAGGCGTCTGGCGCGGGGCTGCGTGCACAAACACGTCCTTTAAAAACAACAGAGTCCACTGCATTAAAAGCCCATTCCTCACCGATCCGCGGAGACAGCGCGCGGGGAAGGCAAGGCAAGGCAAGGCAAGGGAGGAGGAAAAACAGTCTCGGGATCACGGGACCTTCCCCTTTCTTCTGCCCGCTGACGTGTTCACCAGGTGGCAGTGTTTTGAGGCAGCCTCGCATGTCTCTGGAGATGACTGACCGCGACAGCCCCGCCAGGGCGATCTTCTCATTACCACACTGGTTGGGATGTGAACGTGCTCGTGGCATCGCTGGGACTGGCGGTCGCTAACGGTCAACGTTCGTAAGTAATGCTTGGAGACCGCCGCCATGTTTGCCACCAGTGGGTTAATGGGAGCCTGTTTGGGGAGTCTGGTGCAACAGACACACTACCCGTCTTGCTAACCCCGAGCCCTGAAGAATGCGTCTCTTGTAAACCCCAGGTGGGAGCGGACTTTTGTAACGGATGGGGGTGCTGAGGCTGATGTTTATCTTTGAGAGTGATGTAGCGATTTCTCAGGTTTTATCATCATGGCTGCTCTCTTTCTCTCTCTCTCTCTCTCTCTCCCTCTCCCTCCCTCTCTCTCTCTCCCTCCCTCCCTCCTCTCTGATGTCCACCGTTGCAGCCCTGGGCCTGTAGGGCTCCGCAGGGCTGAGGAGGGAGCTGTCTCCCCAAGCAAGCAGCATCTGAACTCAATTTACTGCTGTAGACAAAAGCAACAGAAAAACAACAACAAGCACATGCTTGTGTCTGCACATAGGAAGGAAATCAATAAAAAGAGAGAGAGAGAGAGCGAGAGAGAGAGGGAGGAAGATAAAATGGGAAGATGAAAAGAGGCAGGGTGTGGGCTGGTACATAGGTAACCTTGGAACCGGATCTACAGTCAGTTTTCATTACAAAGCCCAGTCTGTTTGCAGGCACTTAACTTTCATGTGTGGGGAACATTTCCTTTTCTACGGCCCGCATTCAAAAAATACTTTACAGTCTTTCAGATTACATAGTTGGGTTATGATCAAGTTTACTCATTAACACTAAATGAATCCTGTACAGTGTGTCTCAACCATAACAAGCATCTGTTAGATGTTTGATCTATTAGATTAAGACTCACAGAAATGATTCACTCAATTCAGAATGCCACAGCTGGCAACGGCACATTGTAATAAAATAAAATTAGAATTTTCTGACCTAAATTCAATTATGATTTGAAAGCAGGCCTGCTATTTGTTGCATGTTTTCTGCATCTCCCCATGGCTCAGGGACGGCCACTGAGGAAAGGCATGTGTGCCAGGAACAACAGAACCCTGCGGCCCTCCAAGGCCCGATGGAGCCCGTCTGTACCAATAAATTATACACTATACGTATCTCCTCTAAACAAACACTCAACTGCCATTATTTTGACCCAGTAAATATATGTGCATGTGCAGAAATAATACGTTTGTCCTTGGTAACAATAGTAGGTTGTCTCAAGTGGACGGACTTGGTGTTGAATGAAAAAGGACTTTCTTATTTTCATTGCTCTCTGTAGTTTACTCTTAAGACATCTAAGACATGCAAGACCATTCCAACCTCCCATATATACACAAGGTCTGTGTCCTACAAAAATAGCCTGTAGATTTGGAAGAAATGTATAGTATATTTAGGTGTACATTGTCAGCATTTCAAATATTATGACTGAACCGCATACACACAGAAAAGCAATGGGCTTGAACCAAAGTACTATTCTGCATAATTCACAGTCAGGTCATTCTAAACATCTGTCCTTATCATGCCATGTGTTGGGTCATCTGTCCTTATCATGCCATGTGTTGGGTCATCTGGCCTTATCATGTCATG